>NW_022280046.1:7569073-7573283 GCF_004355925.1 Anarrhichthys ocellatus
CCCCCCCCCCCCCCCCCCCCCCGGTGGTGTGTTCACCCTCTAAGGCTTTTTTGTTTTACACGGGTCTCTTGCCATTTTTACTGCCACTTACTTGTTTCACTACCTACTGATTCAAGTAATGTTGCTCTACACCGCTTGTTCTATTTAGCCCCCCCCCCCGGTTTGGATCAGAATACTAGCATTGTATATTGTAACTGCATGTGAATGGATGAAAAAAAATAACTCATCCAGTTTTTATTAATTGGGTATCATAAAAAAGCCTAGATTATGAACACAGAACAAATGCTGAAAGGGTAATACCACATTAGAGCCACTACTTGGTTGCTTGCCCCCGAGTGATCGGTGTTTGCTGTCTTTTTAATTTTTGACAATGCATTTAATTACAGTGAATCCTTCACCTTTTTTTCCAGCATGAATCCTCCCCTTTGAGGATTTTCCACATTTATGTCTTTTCTATATTGAAACAAGAAGGAATAAATCTGATTTGGATTCAAAAGAGACTTATCTGTTGTAGGGAAATACGACTGATTAAAGCTGCAGTTGGTAACTTAGAATATCATAGAGAATTATTATTTTTTTAAGTCTATTTTTCCTGAGTCTAGTACATGAGATAATCTAAAATAAAATCAGGTTCCTCCGCCTCATCTTCATTTTAGTGCTCCTAAATGGATTTGCAAGTATCCACCAAAAAGATTTGCAAGATTTCCACCGGCCGTAGAAAACTTTCTAATTGGCTAAACAGTCCACTAAGGAGAGAAATAGGCTAAGCAGTAACAGAGTCTCGATTCATGTTCGATCAATTAGTTCGACAGTTTGATCATAATTCACGTGCTACGCGAGCAGTGATTGGAAGCTGCATTATACAGACTGCTCGGCTCTGATTGGTTGTTTTCCTTTGGGCGCAGTTGGAATCTAGAAAACGCCATTAGAAGCATTAACAGGAGGCAGAGAAACCAGATTTTTTGCAGATTATACGTATTGTGTACTACTGTCAGGATAGTGACAGTTTGAGCAAATGTTCTAAAAAGGTTTTTTTTTTCAAAGGAGTTACCAACTGCAGCTTCAAGTCTTATTTTTGATGGTAAAGATGAAGATTTTGAATTTTAGCATATTTTTCAAAAGAAAAAAAATCCATTTCACGAAGCAATTTGACTCTTTTCATAGTTGATTGTATGTAGGTGTCTTGTTTGTAATGATAATTGCTCGGAAGCTGTGTGGAATGAAGGGAAACAAGGTTAGACATTAGTGTGGATCCAGAGCAATGGAGCACTCATTTTTCCTCATTAGTGGACAGCCTTACTATCACTTTGCGCATTAGTCTCAAAGCTAAAATACTTATCAGCTAAGCATGAGGGAGGATGAGTCACTCATGGACCTGCATCTGAGTCCACACCTGCAGCAGAGCATCTGTTCAGCCCTAAAGTGACATAAAATGAAGACGTGAAAGGCGAACTAGCCATACCTATGATAAGCTTTTTAAATCATATCTTTCTTTTTTGTTCTGTTTTCAGAGCACTTCTGCTAAAGTTGTGCAGACTTGTTCACTCTTACCAGAAAAAATGATGTGCCATTTTATGATTTGACAAAGAGTGAAGTGTAATTAGCCTGTCATCCTTGCATAACGCCGCTGTCAGATGAAAATATTAAAGCTCTCCGAAGTCCATCTTTTTAAGTTTAATACGTTTCACGAGGGCCCAGTGTCAAGAAACGTACGTAGAATTACAACACTGCATCTTTCAAGGAAATGAACTCTCAATTCATTGCTTCTTGGAAGAGTCGTTATCCGGTTCTATAGTGCGTCCTAATTAACCAACTACTGTAATTAGAGGAACAGTCTGAAAAGAGAGGGTAGAGGCCTTGTTCTCTGTGGGTGAACTGAGTACAAAGAGACCACAGATCTGTGTCTCAATAGGATTTCTGTTATCCAGCCTGCTTTTTTTTGTAACCGTTCCTCTAACTAAAGAACAAAGTACATGATCTTTCCACTGACATTTAAGTCTCTTGCGATAGCGCTTTCATGTCTCTATGAAACCATTCACATAGAGGAAAGAGGGGAAAAAGGGATTTTGTGTGAAACAATTCTCTCACTTCCTAACCCAGAAATCATCTCGGGACCCCTTGGTAGGGGTCACTGATGCAATGTGTTCTCAGCACACCCTCTCAGCTGTTTCCACTTAACTGATTACATGTCTTCACAGCAATGTGTGGGCATGGACGCGCTGCGCGTGATTGGCTTCCCTCTAAATATCCTGTTACTGACGGAGCTCTTGTACCGGTTAGGATGTGAAAATGTACAGCTCGATCGGTCCTATTCATGGACTCTCGTGTAACCTCACCTGTAGACATTAGGTCAGCAGCCTTACATACAATAAACATGCTCTCAGACTGGCTAAAGTAGTATGATACAGTAATATACAAAAATAAAAGATTTCTACATTTTTGTAACACAGTAAGAAAGCCTATGAGAAAATGACTCTACTCCTCACTTGAGTGTATGGTCTCAATCGCTAGTTTTAATTATTCTTAAATACACTATAATGTAAATGATGCTCCCCCTTAGAGACCATTAAGCAGGGTATGCTTTAGGGCAGGGCTACCTTGTGATTGACAGGTCGCTACTATGGCGTTTAACCCTTTCACTGTTTCTTTAGTTCATGAAAGTTGTAACATTTTGTTTCCCAAAAAAATGTCTTGTTCAGCGTCTGGTTGTATTTAGCTCCACCCTCTTCTGTCACTTCTGGTTGCAATAAACCAAGATGGCGACGACCAAAAACCAAGTTGTTGACGTACAACATACAAAGATGGTGACGGTCAAAAAGAAACATGGCGATGGACAAAAACCAAGATGGCGAAAGTCTTTAACAAAACGCAGTCCAATGGGTGACGTCATTCTGACGATGTCCACTTCTTATATACTGTCTTTGGTGGCTATTGGCCGACCGCACAAATTAAAGTCCAGACATCGCCTTGAATAAAGGATGAGCCAGGAGGAACCCACTAGCTTAAACTGTACAAATACAAAAAACAATAAAACAAGAATAATAATTCAGCATATTTTAAATGATAAAATATTCACATTGTATCAATGCATTGTATTAAAACACATTCAATCTTAAGACATGTATCTCTATGAAGTCTTCATAAAATGTCTCTAGTTTCCCCAGACGTGAGAAGACGCATGTGCGCTTGTTGGTACTGACAGCATTCAAGTCACCCTGTTCAGCAAATTCAACAGGCGAAAGAGATAGACCTGCTCGGGGTTGAAGTGGAGTCAGACAGGTAGGCAAGTGAACCTGGCAGAGAAGCACGTTCAACAGGACGGAGCGGTGGACAGGCGGACAGGAGAGGCAGTTAGAAAGCCAGCAGAAATCAGGCAGTCACCCAGACTCAACAGCTAGATTGGCAGGCGTCCGTCCACAAAGACACACAGGCCTTTGTCCGCGGACAGCTGTCCAATCCTCTGATCGGTGATGGCTCAAAGCCTTTTTTTTGTTTTTTGAAGTAAGATAATAAGTTGGAGGCAAGGCCCAGCAGATTGGCATGTTTTCCCTCCAGTGGTCACATCAAGACTGCTATGCACCACCGATGGTGTGTGCGTTTTTCAGAATTAAAGGGCACTTTTGATCAAAATTGTGTCAAACTTGTTGGGTTAATTATGCCATTTGGAGTGGAAAAATTACAGCTGAGATGAAAAACTTAAAGTACAAATGCATTAACTACCAGCCTATTTTAATACCACTGTTGAACAGACTCCACAATACAGGCCCAGACAAACACATTGTTTCCTGTCCGTATTGGACAGATCGGAGATATTTCCATTTAAATTGCTATTTCAGTGCAAAGTCAATTAGTTGATAATTGAGTCGAGTTGATACTGAAATGTAATCAACAACAAATAATGTAAATGCAGATTGAATATCTTTGGGTTTTTAACTGTTGGGTGAAACCATGCAACCATTTTAGGGTTTAAGAAATGTCTATGTATCCATCCATCCATTTTCCTCCGCTTATCCGGGGTCGGGTCGCGGTGGCAACAGGCCAAGCAGGCTGACCCAGACTTCCCTCTCACCGGCAACATGTTCCAGCTCATTCTGGGGGATCCCGAGGTGTTCTCAGGCCAGCTGGGAGATATAATCCTTCCAGCGTGTTCTGGGTCTTCCCCGGGGTCTCTTCCCAGTTGGACGTGCCTGGAAAACCTCCAGTGGGAGGC
>NW_022280046.1:7583283-7635088 GCF_004355925.1 Anarrhichthys ocellatus
TATATATATACAGTATGTATATACATAATAATTTTGGTCCGCTCCCAGCACTTTGCTTTTTATTTTGCTGAAGTCGTTTAATCAATTAAAATGAATGCATCATTTAGCTCCTTCAGTTTCACATCCCATTCAAACCAATCACGTCACGTGCATTATTTACATCACAGCGCTTGTGCGCTGCGCGTGAGTGTCACTCCCTAACATTTCTACAAGTTACGCCAGTCCAACGCGAGCACAAGCAATCAGACATCGCATTTTCCCCAACATCGCTGTGATGAGCTGCCAGCCTTGTATGCTGCGTATATGAAGAACTCATATGAAGGCTGCGGGTGAGTGAAATATATTGATGTTGAAAATCTAATGAAACTTTCCCATGCCTTTCAAGTTTGATCCTTCTCCGGTGTTGGACCTGCATGTGCCCGCGTCCACTCGCATCTGCATGCAAAAGCAACCTTCATCTCTCTCCGGCTAGGCTATTCTCGGAGGTTTCATTCCATTGTGTCTCCTATTTCTTTTTTAGCCCTTTTTTTTTTTGCTCGGCAATGTCAAGCACATATTATTTTTAGTTAATTACCTGTCTCTGTCAACCTCCAGCGTCCCACGCTGTGGCCTCGCTGCATCAGCCTGGACTTCAGGCTGTCTTCTGCTGCAGGAAAATGCACAGCTCTGATGATTGATGACTTCTATTCTCCCACGGCTTCACTTTAGTATTCCGGCCTCACGTGTCCGAGCTGCAAGGAACATAATATAAACACTTGGCCTGCAGAATAAGTCTCAGCCCATTGTACACTGTTTTTTTTTTGTCATGTGTGGTGTTCCGACACAAACAGAAAGATATATATTTTTTTTGAAAAGGGAAAGATAAGGGGGGAGACGGAAGTATTATAGCTCTCGAATACACATACTCGAGCAATATCCACTCTACCGTGCAACACCCTCCATGTTGCAAGTCATATATTTGGAGACCATATTTCACCGTAAAAATATAACGGTCCCACTTTTCTATTGAATTAGCAAGGTAATAAAACCTCTGTATTGACAAAAGTAACAATGGCTACGTTGGGGATTGATGGTGCCATGAAGCTAGCGAGGCTACTTAGGGATCCGGACTCCTCTCTGCATTCATCAACTGCCTCTTGGAAACATGAAAGAGAAGATCACAGATAATGATGATCATAAAATGATGAAATAAGGACGAGTGCAGAAACCCACCTGAGCCCCGTGTCTTTTTATATATCACGACATCTGTTTCCCCACAAAGTCCTTGGACATCTTTTAAGAGTACACGCAGTAATTACAGTATTTATTTGGAATGACCACATTCGTATAATTGCAAATTGCTCTCAAGGTCAGCATTTGAATATGTTTCATATGCTCCATGGAGAAGGAGACAGAGTCAAACCAGCCCTCCATCTCCTGGGGGGCAGAAACATTTTTAATCTTACATAAGCACAGTACCAGCAATTAAAACAACGTGTATCTTTCTAGACTTAATAGCTCATCTGTGGTTTTGGCATGGTGCGGTATTAAAGCAGCGGCGATGCTTCCTGCTATCCCTGCAAGAAAGCAGTGCAGTTGTTTCTGCAGTCAGGCAGTATCTCCAGCCCAGACAAGCTGCTAGATTTAGCCCAATCAGATTGCGACACAGCCTTGGTGGGTTCCGCCTACATCAATTAAACCTTTACTAATTGATTTTCAGACGTTTTTGACCTTTTTGAAAATATAATATCCCACAGTTAATCGACTGGTCGACTAATTTCTGGGAGTATAGTTGATGAGTGCTAAAATACAGCAGCTGTTAATGCCCTTGCTGCAACTGGCATGAAACGCCCCATATCCTGTCAAACTTCAGATGCATCGTGGGTAATATACAGTGGTGTATAAAGTACTCAAAAGCCATACTTGAGTAAAAGTAAAGATACCTGACTGGAAAACTACTCCAGTAAAAGTAAAAGTCACCTATTAGAATACTACTTGAGTAAAAGTCTTAAAGTATCTGATATTTATTGTACTTAAGTATCAAAAGTAATTTTCTGATTTTAAATGTACTTAAGTATTGAAAGTAAAAGTACAAGTAAATGCTGTTAATAAAAAAGCAAAGCGTCAGAATTTTGAGAATTATGAAGTTTATTCTTTTAAGTGCTGTGGCCACCATGACCAAGGACATGGAGCTGTGTTCATAATTGGGTTGGCTGTGATCCATCCAGGAGCAACAATGTTCAACATAATATATTGTACATAAGTATACTTTTGCATCTACTATGAACTTATCATCATAATTCTCCGAAAAGCAATATGACACTATGAAGGAGTTGTAACAGTGTGTTTATAAGTATGCTCATTCCGACTAGAGGATGTAGAGGGCAAATGCATAATATTGTGTTCAGCAAAAAATATCAACTTGATGCATCAGGTCAGTGTTTTGAGAAAGGACGCCTGCCTTGTAAACTGAATTGAACACAATAGGCAAAGGTTTTGCTCAAGCTGAATCTGCAATTGGGCGACTGCTACCATCATAACTCCATCTGATCATCCACAAAATGACTCAAATATTAAAACATGATCAATACTAAAGCAGCAACCCAGTTATTACTTGAAACTGAAAAATGTCCTGTTCATCTTCAAAAGAAGTTGGTTTTCAAAATTGCGAGAATTCCGTCTCGCTCTTCTCGGTCTGAAGACTAGTCCTGCGATGCTAACCAGCCTTTCACAGGCCGCTGAGGCAGGTAGAGGTGTGTTCAGCTTCACAGACAGCTTGCGCACAGCTGGGAAGGATTTCCCTAATGCTAACCCTAATGCTAACACTAATGCTGCGCTCTCGCGGCTCCTGTCAATCCTATGGTGTGGTGGCTAGCTATAGCTAACGTTAGCCAACTAATGCTGCACAACTGTCAACACTTCCTCAGCTCACTAACTCGCTAGCGATCCACGGGTGTTGGTCTTCGTCACCACCGTCGTTTGTTGCGGGAGTAGCAGGTGCTTCCATTTCTGCTTCCATCATGAAATCAGTCATCGTAGAGTGGAATTATACTAATGTAGTCGCTCGCTATCTAGCATCCTGGGCATCACAACACCGCAGCTTTGAGAGCACTTGTTTGCAATTGCGCATTAACGTGATTAACCAATGATTTAACTTGCAAGCTAGGACCACTGATTCACCAAACCTGCTTGCTTGCAGTCTCTGTTCCACCACAGTCCCCGACGCTGGTCTCATGATTCATTTTGTTTCTAAAGATAGATTTGATTTTGTAGCGAGTAACAAAGGTTTCAGGGGAAATGTATCGGAGTAAAAGTATCAGTTTTCTTTGCAAAATGTAGTGAAGTAAAAGTAAAAGTCAACAGAAATATAAGTAGTAAAGTAAAGTACAGATATCCAAAAAAACGACTTAAGTACAGTAACGAAGTATTTCTACTTCGTTACTGTACACCACTGGTAATACAGGTGCCTGGTTTTGACAAGGAAGAAGAATGAGAGGCATAAAAAAGTACAATATCTCTGGTTCGGCTTTTCTTTTCTTTTTTTTTTTTTTAGAATGGGCCCCCGGGGGCAGATTCATTCATTTTGACTGGTTGGTAATACAGCCTTGTGTACGTAATATATTTGGTAATGTTGGAGTGTATTTCCCTTCAAAGTTAACTTCTCTGTAATCATTTTGTGGAGTTGCTGTCAGTGAATCATGCACCATCTGAGCGGTTGAGTTAGTTTTGTCCTGTACGTATAAAATAATAAATTGATCCACGATAATAGATAATGAACGCCGCCACGTTGCCTACTGTTACCCTCCTAATGACTCCTACAGTGAATGACTGGTGTGCTCTACGGGCTCTAAAAGGGCAGTTATTCTTTGTGCGACCGCTTATTGTTGTGAATTTTAAACTGAAAATCATTTGCAAAAGTCATCTCTCGTGCTTTCTAACTGTTGCACAACTGCATGAATATGATGATCTGTTTTATATCATTGTTAATGAAATATCTGATGAATCAGAAATGAAACATGATCATCAGTTGCAGCCCCAAATGCAACTGTTCTTCTTCGACCTGTCTGTCCTTCATGGCGAACCCATCAAGAGACCGTCTTTTTCATCGTTTCCTACATTCCGTCCATTTATCTTACCTGATACGCAGCCTTTGAGATATGATTCTCTGCTGCTATTTTGCCCCCGATTATAACTATTAACAAGCAGAATGGATGGGGTCACTACTCTCAGCATTAAAACATTCAGTATGATTTACTGGGTGCTCTCACCAAGCGGGAAAACTGCGCTCTTTGCAACGTGGGACATTCAAAAGGGGGGACGCATTCCAAAGTGCATCACAATCGACGCATATAGAGCGTTTTAATCACCTCCGCCACTCTCCTCCAACTCTGTTCTGATTAATTGAGTTGTTCACTGCTGCGTGTCTGATTTGACAATGTGGCTTGAATGCTATGACACATCCGAGCCCTTGTGTATATATAAATTGTAACTTTTGGAGCGGAGAAGCATTGGTGTGGTTGTAATAGTTGTGTACTTGAACAGTAATAATTCAATTCTGCAGTCCCATTTTTTTTAAAGACGTGAACTGCCCACAAATTAAACAGTTAAGCTGATTTTTTTTTCATCATAATAAGGGTCAGGGCAGGGCAGTAATCATCATCAGGCCAACCATAAATGGGTTAACAAATTGATGTTTTGGACCTATGACCGCTATAGGTGATGCTGGCAGAACAATCTGCACAGCGTGCATGGGTGCACAGATTAAAGTGGTGGGTGTCAGACGGGTTATCCTTTCAACGGCGAATTAAATCACCTGCAAGGGATAAAAACGATAAAAATAGAGAGCAATGCAGGGAATCGTGACAAATACAGAAAAAGGTACAATAACACAAGGTACTATGGGGAACATTTTACGCTGTCACCTACTGTATATTTATCAAAAAGAAAAGGTGTGGTACAGAAAAAGACACAGCAAAGCAATGGAAAATTACAAGTTGAGCCAAAAGATAGGAGTAGACAAAAGGCGAGAGATGAGAGAAATGGGCAGGTGGACCCGGAGTGGTGTGGGATTGGGGACGGAGAGGAATTGATAGTTGGAGTGGCGCAGGGCGCACACACAGTCGCGCTCTCAGCTCTCTCTGACCTGAGAGGCACAGCCGGTTTGATTTAGTGCCAATCAGATTTTTTAATGTCGGTGCAGTGCATCATAATTTATTAGGATTATCATAAACTTGCGCTGGGAGTTGGAGAGGGGGCACTTGTGCCTCCCTCTCAGAATGAATTACTTGCTGCGAGCTGGAGTGTCAATCAGGCCAGAAATGGCGACACCAGCTCCCCCTCCAAATACTTTGTTTTGGTTCTTTTCTCGTCTTCAACCTTTCCATGCGGCCCATGAAAGCCGGGACCCACAATAAATATTCATCCCATCATATTCCACCCTAGATGGGGGGCCAAGGATATGAGGTGAAGGAGAGCTAAAGAAAGGCAAGCTTAAAATGCATTCTAGACTGGAGCGGAGTGTCTCTGTCATCAACAGCGAAGGTGGGGGCTATTTTTAGGGGAGGCTTTGGATTCATTATACTAGTGCAGTACCCATTTGGGGCATGGCTCTTTGGGAGCGCGTGCCTGCTCTTAACGGGTCCATCTAATGGCTCCTGGCATTGCTGCTAGTAGTGTTGTCAAGGGGGCGTGCCCGTTCAGAGCTCGTGGCCATTGGGAGCATGTAGCCATTTTTGGCACGTGGCCATGGTGTGGCCGCGTGAATGTTTGGAGCGGGGCCCGAACAAGTGCTGCTTGTGGCGTTGTGGAGGAACCAGCTCACCTCTCATTGACTCCAGCGAAGTTATCTGGATTGTGGGTCGGGTAGCAGCAGTCGACTGTGGTCAATGAGCCAAGGCCTGTAAAGGCTCGCTGGAAACCACATGCAAACCCCTGAAGCCTCGCCCCCCCACTGATGAGCGTGTCGCGTGGTCGAAATGTTCCCAACTTGGACACTACACGTCCTTGGCTCCCTAGCAATACAGACGCCAAGTGTGAAGAACATCGGATGAACGGTTCTCGAGATATGCAATGGTCACATAGACATCTGACAGACAGAGATTCCTTGCTTTATAGTGCGAAGAGCCTAAAACTATAGAGGCAAATTCATATGTTCCTCCATCCAAAATATATTAACAGATGAGGTAAAGAGCAAATACAATCTCACAGGTACAGACCAATTTGGAATAGCAGCTTTTGTTCCTCATCGTGGACAATGACAAATTTGATTTGCATCTCTGATTTATCCACCATCATATGAGTAGAATTATTGCCATTAATACAATTAATAATTATCACTTTTTTCAACTTCGTCCCACCACCCCTCCTGCATATAATTCCAATATTGACTAAGTGAGCTTTCTGCTTCCTTTTGTGACAGCTGAGATTCCGGCTTAATTGGAATGCCGGGTAAAGGGGACACTTGTCCCTGGCTGTGTCTGTCGAGATTGAAGAGGAGACTCTTCTACTAACCCTTGTCATTCCATTTTAATCACGTAAGAAGGAAAGAACCATTGAAAGCACCGCTTTAAATAATACCGTGTTGAAGTGTTAGTGTCTCTTTCGACATGATGGACTAATATTGAATTAATTTACTCCGGGTAACAAATGGGTGAGTGGGAAGAAAAACAAAGGTGATGATGTCAGTTGAGAAAGATCATTAGCTTTTTATAAAAAAAAAATTATTTTGTACTTTTGTCAAGCTGTGAAATAAATAGCAGATATTAATTCATTTGGAGTTCAACCGACCCTGCGAAAGCCTCAAAGTCTAAAATTGACTCATTTAAGTTTTCTCTTCTTTTAAAAAGGAAAAAATCTGTCAGTGGAGTCAGTTAAGAGGAATGATAAGTATTTGAACTAGACATAAGTCCACAATATTAAATATTTCAGTAACTCATTTCTAGAAAATACTTAAATTATTTATATGGAAAAAAGCACATCCCAAAAAATGGAACTGGTGCTGGATCAAAAAGTCAACTAAGGCACGAATACCCCCCAAAAATCTGAAATATATATATACATTATCCCATTAAAGTTACATATTACTCTTTCCCTACTTTTTGTATTTTGTACTTTTTGTTGATATTTTCTTATATTATTTTGATCTACTATATTTTCTACTTTTTCTTGGAATTTTTGTAAGAAGCATTACTAGAACAATTGGGTTTTTTTCCCGTAGGAGACTACATTTTGATCTTATATTTAATATTTGCTTGCCTAACATTGATCTTGATGTTTCTAGTTCATAGGTCATAGGTGGGAGTTGCAGACGGCGTTGTTCAGCTCTGCTCTGATTGGGCCAATTTGAGAGTAGATTGACTTTCAGTCATGCAGATCCAGATCACCTGAGTGAGGAATGTGTTTGTGTCCACAAACTGCTTTGTGATGGTGATTGGATAACGTCTGACATAAGATCTTGGTTAGATCGAAACATTACATTTCTAAAAAATGCAGGGCCCTTTCAATTTGTCTTTTGTTTGGACTGGGAGATAGTTTCCTCTTAAAATAGGCTCCATTATGGTCGAATATTACTTGAAAAGCAAATATTTGCAGTAGTGCAACCTAAGTGGGCAGCATCGCGAGCACTTTATCACAAAGTAAAAAGGACCTCAACTACTAAACATTTCACCTTATAGCATATAAAGCCTCTTTAACCACATGTGGCTTGCAGTAAATCGCATGCGCTCAGGCAAGCACCAGGTTGTGTCTTTCCTTTTTAAGGGTCATTTTACTGTGATTTACAGAATTTACAGCATGGCTTTTAAACCCCACAGTGGCCTGCAGTGATAGTGGAAACAGACTTTCCAGTGAGTGAATGGTAAATCTGGGGAACAATAGATGGGCTGGCTTTTGGGAACTGGTCTGGGGCCTGTATGCTGACATGAAGCTCTGTGGGAGTACGAGAGGCAGGCACACTGGAAGCCTAATTAATCCAGCCTTCCTTAATTAGTCTCCCTCACTGTCCGTGACGCGCTCGCCAACCTTCCGACGCTCCCCTTTCCCTCCTCCGCTCTTCCTGTCTTCCTGAAAAGTGCTCTCTTCTTTTCCCCCTCAATCCACATTTCCCCGACTCTTTCCTCCCTTCCACTCCCGCTCTGTCCCGTCTGCCGTGCTTTTGTAGGCATGACCGAACAGTGACAATATGTTCTGAGGTGATAAAACACAGCGGCACGGTGCTGCAGAGGGCAGCTCAGGCAAAAGCTACGGCAATCTGTGCCGTGTGTGTCTGCCCAGCTGTAGGCGGCAGAGATTGCCGGCAGCCGCATTGTCTTTTAGAGATACACGGGCGCGTCTCACAATGCAGGTGGTCGCCCGCGCGGCTGGATGGCGCGATGCCCTCGAGCGCTCATGCCTCCTTTGCGCGCAGTAATCGCGCCGGTAATCTGCGAATGCGGGCGCAGGAGGGGGGGAAGCTGCCGAATGCATCCCTCCAGTTTGGCAGGGAAAACAGGCCAGGGCAGTAGCTGTGACCGTGCGCGGCTGAGCTCAAAGATGCTGACATTAACGGCCCAGGCCCTCTCACTCTGTGCCCAGAATAATGAGGCAGTTATTTCCACTTGTGGCCGTGGCCAATCAAAATGACTGCACTGTGTGAATACTGATCAAGACTAACTGTTGACATTTTCACGCACCACGCGGGCTCCGTAATGAGCTGCATGATGAACTCATCAGGGTTTGCTTCATCTTTCTTGCAGGAAAAGTAATGTACTCCACTTCAAACGTAGAATCTGATGTTGCAGCAAAGTAAACTGTTCCTTATTTATTAGTGATCAGTGTTACGCTAAAAATTATGAAAAATAATGAGCCTAGACCATATATTTCCAGTGAAAATGCGTGTTATTTTAAGTTCCAACATTCTTACTGTATTGCTGCATCAATGTTTTTTTTAAAATACAAATCTATATTGAAATTTGATAAAATAACAACAGGTAATGTAATGATGAACCCATGGAGGATAACCACTTACTCCGCAGCTCTGATAAACCCACTGGACAATATCTGCCCATGCAGCACAGAATAGCAGACAGACAGACAGACAGCACCACATGGAGCAGCTAAACAGCTAGATAGATTTCTCCCGAGTTGGTGGGGAACAAACCAGAGCTCATAGGAGAGTACATTCAACTTGCAGTCATCAGGCGGACGTAAACATGACACCAAATGAATGGGAATGCATCGTTCCGGCTTTTTCACACCCAATACAGATACCTGTGCTTTGGGTTATCGGCCGATACCGATTACTGATCCAATACCAGTGCTTACTTAAAAAGCTTTACATCAGTCTTGACTTAAACACTGCTTTAGCTGTGTAAAACAAAATGTAACACATAAATAAGTAGTTGTAAATTTACGGAAATGTTATTTATAACTTGGTTAAAAATCTCCAAACCTATCAGGGATTACAATTCAACTGTAAAACTTTTTTTTTTTTTATGCAGCAACAAATTTTCATTTTAATTCCTGATTAAGTTTTGACTAAAGTAGTAATAAGTACCGGTCCATCCCATAACGCGGGTCTGTGTCTGCTGTAAATAGGCAAATTTACAAGGTGATATGTTTTGTTTATGTTTTTTCTTCTATATTTTCCAGGATAATTGATTTTTCCAGATGATTTTTAATTCCATATATATATATATATATATATATATATATATATATATCATCTAACTCTCTGCAAAAGTTCTAAAAAAAATAATTTCCTAAAATGTCATGCTATTTCTTCAGGCAAATCATAGGTATGTTTTAACCACATTATGCACTTTCACTGAATACACGCTCATCTTTTTACCTCAATTTTGTTTGCATTAAAAATACTATTTTTAATGCAAACACGACTTCTTATTTAATGATAAATGACCGAAATATGTTATCTGAAAGACAGCGTATTAAGACGAAGTTAATGGAGTTAAATTGGATGGGGTTTGATACTGCACCATGCATCTTAAGAGGCAGCTCCTACCCCACCTTCACTCCATGTATATAAAATATGAAAAATATGATAGAGCAGAAGGTGATAATTACCTGAGATCTGCCACACTGCCAATGGACCATAATTTGATAAATAACTCAAGGGATTATTTCCCCCCTTTAAAGATTGGCTATTCGTGTATCAAGGTCATCTTGCATCCTTGCTGCATATCCACAGAACACTTGCCAGTGTTTTGTTTTTTTCTTTCGCTCTATTTCTGTCTCTTTACTCGTCACCATCTATATAAATAGCTATATACTGTATATTTTTTTCACTTTCTCTTCTGACCTCTTTATTTCCACGGGGGTCTGAAATAGAGACCAGAAAAGGGTTGAGGTGAAAGTTGTCTTTTACACTCCAGGAGCTGAAAATTCCTTTTTTTTCCTCCTCCGTGCTCCCCTGTAATAATGTTTCAAATGTCAAACCTTGGTCATGATTGCCTTCCACCATATCAGATGAGGCTTTGGTGGCATTTTGCAGTGAAGTCGGTTTTCAAATGAGATAAAAACACCCCCAAAAAACAAAGAATTGGATTGTTTCAGCTGGTATTTTTGTGGGGGGTTTCAGGAGGAAACTTGAAAGGTTTACGATTGAGACATGAACACCATCTGCAGTGTGCTGTAGCTTTGTGTAACTCACACAGTTCAGCTCCGGGGAAAAACCCGCGGACGGAGTGATCCCTTCTAAGAGGCAAGCATTGCCAGAAACACAAGCCGGAGTTGTCAGCTTCTTGTAGATTGTAGCGTGTAGCGGGCTTGGCGAGTTTGTCTCCAACTCCTTACCCCCTGCCTGTAATCCCAGGTTACTCCGAGGACGTGTGGGTCTGAGATCTAGGAGATTTCAAGGTTCTGCACTCTTAACTGGTGCATATAGTGACTCACCGCTCACACTGCAATCTGCAGACTTAACCGTCGCAGTCCCCGAGCGCTGAGCGTAAATCTGTCCAGTCTGCTCCAGTTTCTTCTTTCCCCCACATTTCCTGTATATTTCATGCCGTGATTCACTAGCTTTGCGTCTCCTCTTTGAGAATATCCGATTTTTGGTGCAAAAAAAACTATTTTTTGGCCTGTTAAGTGTGGCCCATTTCTTCTGTGTTTTTTATTTTGGTTCTCTCTATGTCTATATCTCTCTCTCTCTCTCTCTCTTTCCCAGGGCCTCCTCTGCATCATTTGCATGGCCTACTTTCCGTACGGGGTTTGGTTTAATACCCACAAGTAGACACTCAAGCAGTAAACACTTCCCTTGCCGGCCTGACTACCAGCGGGCTTTCCTGAATGAACTGATCCACTTAGGGCTTGATCTGTGTAATGCCCGCTATACCATGCTGGACCATGCTTCAGCATCTTGACCGAGCGATCGCACACCTCAGCAGGGTCAAAAGAATTCACTTCCCTCTGAAAGACAAGACACTTATTACAACAATGAGATTAATTTAGTTCTTAGCAGGGATATATAATCTGCACTCATTTCAGCAGTTCACTCTCTCACATAGAAGAGTGAGAGGTCGTAACGAGTCTTGTGTGAAAACCTGAGTTAGCTCATCAGAGAATAATGAAACCTGCATTTTGTAGCAGTGAGGATTGTTTCAAAGAGCAATGGCAACGCTACCTGACTGAAACAGTATAAGAGCCATCAAAATACTCAACAGGAGAAGGGATCAATCCAAGGAACATGCTGCAAATTATGGTTATTGATCTTACTGACAGATTTTCAGCAGACAGGAAGACACAACATTTTGACGTACAGTTCTTCCAGGTTCCCGAACAGTCAGTGCGGTGCGATCACTTCCACCTGTCACGGTCCCTTTCAAATTGAGCTTCAGATGTGTTACAGCTGAATCTAGTCAGGAGCTGACAGCTGCGCGCCTCTTTCACTTGAGAGGAAAATCTGTTCCTCCTCGTCAATTTGTTTTCTACTGTGCTCATTACAAAGTTGAAATTCCTCAAAACATATTCAAAAAGTTGTGAGATGAGTTGCAATGTTTGTTTTTTAAGCTGTAACATGGATTTTTTAACTTCAAATTCATTCCGTATTAGTTCCCCTGTATTCAGCATTTATAAGCCAGCCATGTGTTTTTTTTTTACACATTTAAATTGCCACATGCACACGCACGAGGCATAAAGGTGCAGGAATGATGTGTTTTTGCAGGCCAACCCAGGAAGTTAGCATCAAAGCCAATGTGATTTTTCCAATAAGCTCTGTGGCAAACAAACGTTTATGATACTTACTTGTTGGATTCAGCAAGATGATCTTCTCAAATAAACATCACTTTTCTGATTTTTGAAGTGTGAATACAATAGTCCGAAGTAAAAAGCTAATGTGAGTGGGCGTGATGAATTTTTTGTCATCTTATTTCGCCACTTGTTTTTTAAGACACTAAAAAGCTTCAAAACGTACAAGAGGGGTATCTACTGATGTATTTTTTTTTATGGTAAAACAAAAAGTTGAAGACATTATTTCAGGCATTTAACCAAAAACCTATTAAAGTAACCCATTGACTTCAAGCAGAGGGAAGTGCAAAAATGCTGACTCATTTCCGGGGTTGTCGGACTCACTCCTGCAGCACTCTATTATGTGCATATAGACACACAGCCACATATAGTGTATGAATGAAAAAAGGCAGAGTATATGCAATGTACAGGCCTACAAAACAACATCAGCGACGGGCTTCACCTGTCAACCCGAGCGCCGTTCTCCATATACCTCCAGGGTACTCCACTATTTCTCCATGAAGTGTTCCCTACAGAGATGGGAAAGGAAAATAGTATCAAATGCATAACTTCATAGCAAATGTTCGGCAGCATTTGCATTCATTTCTTCGGTATTTGGGAGTTGGGGGGTGGGGGTGGAAGATGTGGGCTGGGGGATGAGGATCTCAGAAAGCTAATCTCCCACTGCATTTGCAAGGCTTTCTGGGACACCAGCACCCCAGGAGGAAGCTGTCTGCGCACTCTAAACAACTTCTCAGAATTTATTTTCTTCTTCTTTGAGAGAGAGAGCGGGAGAGATAGACACGGAGGTTTGTCTTCCCTAAGATGGGAGCGGCGAAATAAGAGATGAGGAAATGCATGAGAGATAGAGAGTGTGGGAGCAGGGTTCATACATAATGGCTGACTGGTAGAGAATGAGAATTGGCTGTTTTTCATTTCACCTGTCGTCGTCGTAAAGGAAGCGCCTGCCACAATCGGGGGCAATGTCACCAGGACGGACAATGTTTCCATGACAACTGGGAATCCCCCCCCCCCTCCTTCTTTCTGATTTGTGTTGAGCTGTAGGATGAGGTCTTTAAGGACTGCCGTTCTACCTTTTTTTGTTACACGGAACATGAGTGAGCCCGCGTTATGTCCACTCTGTGAACAGTGTTGCGTCTTTCTCTCTCTTCGTCGTCACATCGCTCTCTGTGTCGTTGTCTCCGTGCTGCTGTTGCTGTTTAATCCCGCTCACTTCAAGCTGCGGCCTTTTGATCGTCACTCTGCTTGTTCTACATCAAACGCCGGCAGGGAGAGTGAATTTAACAGTCTGTCGTGCTGTCGCTAATGTGTTACATCTGTGTTTAACATCTTGGCAGCATTTAGGTTGCCATTTGCAGATACTCAGGTACTCTCCCAAGTTTTGCTCGTGTTTTGGGAAGAGCTGGAGGAAAAAATTATAAATAAAAGAGGCACTGGAGATACCGCTTTGTCCAACAGAACAAAGAGCGCACAGGTTAAGATCCCCATGGCTGTCTATAAAGATAACAACAGCCCATCGTGGTTTAGGACGTTTCCCGTGCTATCCGTGAAATCCCCAGGATGAAATGTATCAGCGCTGTGATCCAGGATAAGACCGTGCTGCATACTGACACACAGCAGTGACTCAGTTCATCCGAGTGGTTTAATAAGAGAAAAAAAAGAGGGAACATCCTAAACCCCTGCTCAGTTATCATCACAGTGTGTTTGTGTGTAAAGGGTCTGTTCATACCAATCACAAATAACAAATGTGTGATGTTAAAAACACTTATTAAAATACTTTATTGAAAAAAAAATCACTTGCAACAGAATCAGTGTCTAAACTATAGATAAACCACAAAGCACGCTGTCATTTAGGGATGCAGCAATTTATCAGCTGAACATCTGTACTGCCCAGCGTTGCCTTAGTAAGGTATATGTATATGCTTATGTTTCAAATCACTTTAAATATAATATTTTTTTTGGTGGTACAGAAACACGCTTCTCATTTATTTTTCCTTTCATTCAAAAGAAGGTTATGTTAATTGAAGACTGCTTCATGAATTTGTGCTCTGAATAACTTTAAAACAGCTCAGTTATTTAAGTATTTTTTTTATGATAATAAAGATGTCTTTTTCTTCCTGGCGTCAAAAGTTGAATGAATAACATCAAAAACAACCAAAACATCAGTATTGACCAGGAATTTCACAATCAGTACTACTGAATCAGTCCCTACTTTCAATGATGTTTGTTTTTTCTTCTGTAGACAGTTGTTGAAAAAGGGAAAAAAACCTTCACAGCAAGTAAATAATCGACAGTAACCTGTTTATGGAAAGACACATTGATGTTGAATTGTTCTAATGTAATTTCACAGTGCCGAATATCTCAAAAACCTCAACAGATAAATCCAAATCCTACCTGCATTCGTAGATACCACTGGAGACGAGCAAGAAAATGTGTTTCCTGTTGTAATTTGGGTGAACCAACACTGAAATTGTGTGAGGCGCTTTGACCGGGGGGGGGGGGCAGGATGTAAGTGATGGCACTGATTAAGATAAGATCTCCCACAAAGCACCACGCAAGGTCTTTTATGGTTGGTATTGTTCCGACGTTGTTGGCTTGCTCACAATCAGACCTAACGTGGAAAGAATAAGAAAAGGAGTTTGAGCGAAATCAGGGGCCACTTTTCCATTGTCACGCAGTTGGAAAATGATGAGAACAATCTGTGCCACGCAGGGAGAGACAGTCCCCTGTAGGCTTACTGATTTTAAGGAAGTACGTTTGTCATGTTCCTCCATCTCTCATTTCGGGAGCTGCAGGTGGGCTTTTTTTTTTGTTGTTTTCTGGCATTGAGTCACTTCCCGACAGACCTACAGTAGCACTGCGCCATTTTCAAGATGTATTTACTGTGGTCAACAGTTATAATCGAGGTCCATTTCACCTCCACTGAAGCACATTATTAGGTGCTATATCGCAATAATATGTTTTGGTTTCAGAAGCATTTCTTGGATATCATATATATATATATACACAATATACATATATATGTATATATACATACATATATACACATACATACATATACAGTATATACATATACACATATAAACACACATATACACATATATACAGTGTATATATATACACTGTATATATACGTATATACACATATATACAGTGTATATATATACAGTGTATACATATACACACATATACACACATATATATATATATATATATATATATATATATATATATATATATATACACATATACATATATATACATATATATACACACATATATATATACATATACATATACACATATATATATACATATACATATACACATATATATATACATATACATATACACATATATATATACATATACATATACACATATATATATATCCATATACACATATACATATATATACACATATATATACATATATATACATATACATATATAGTGTGAGGCAATCAAATGATGTTGATTTGAATTGTGTGGTCCAGTGGAAAACGGTTGGAACAAATGAGAAGTGATGATAAGCACTTATATTCCACATATTGATTCCCATCCGAGCCGCACATTCGTAATCATCTGTGATCCAAATCTTGACCACATAGCTTCATTAAGATTCTGACGAAGTACAGTATTATAATTATGCAAATGTCAGGCTTCTTTTTAAGTCCCTCTAAAAATCCAGCCCTGCAAATGTGATTTATTCATATCGAGTCAGTGGAAACACACAAAAGAGGAGACTGTTTGTTTGACATTGCAGGACTTGGTGCTGGTGAAACCGTATTTTCAATTAAAGGCTGGCGTTCTTTGCCAAGAAACTTTTTCTAGTTTTTCTCTAACAATCAACTTGAGGCTGAAATAAGGCCAAAGTATTACTCGCTCGCAGAATCAATCAGCTATTTTTGTCCTTTTTCCCCCTTTTTTGTTGTTGCTGTCGCCACTTTGTTAATCGGTTTCTTTTTTAATCAATACGTGCTTGGATTTCTGTTTGAAAGAATATCACTTCATTTATTAGATAGATTTGTTACATAACCATGTCAATATTATCGAGTGCGAAATATGAGGTCGATCAAAGTAAAACATTGTTTTTAGCAAGAACAAAAAACAATAAAAAGGTTCTGGGCTGAGTCACATACTGTATAACTGGAAGAACATGGATGAAGACGGATGTGTATTAAGCAGCATTACTGGTCCCCACACTTTGATCAACTCCACATGAACAATACCTCCTGGTTTCCCTCTGGCATGAATTAGAAACAGATCGGAAGCTACAGGACAACAGTACTAAATGTGAAGACAAACAACAAGGGTGGGAAGAACTGCAGCAGTTTATTGGTATTCTCTAAGCTGCTGGTAGCATTTAAACTTGTTAATATGTAAACACTTGAACTCTGTGTGTATACACTGCAACTAGAGTTTTTGTGTCCCTGACTAAGTATTCACATTGTCAAATTTGATAGGTCAAGCCTTTCCTACCGTCAAACGATCGTTGAATCATGGTGTCCTTGGCATTTCCAGAAGAATAGGATCAACAAAGTTATTGACTGTGATACATGTGATTATTGCTTGGCTGTTTCAGAATAATGGGTAGTGTGAGGGTGTGGGTGGATGTGGCACTTCCCAGAGTACTGTTCTGGATCGATAGACACCGTTTTGTCCTGCTGGCTTTTCATGGTAGTGTTTCTACACACCTTCTGATTTTAGAGAATTTTTCATATATTCAAATAACTATTTTGCACTTTGACAGTTCTACATTCTTATATGAGTACTATGATCAATCAACGTGTTCATTGATTTTAATACAGAAGCCTTGTTATTTAGCTTTTCTGAGGCCAAGATGCTGCTCCGATGGTCCTGC
The DNA here is from genome assembly GCF_004355925.1 of Anarrhichthys ocellatus. NCBI lineage: Eukaryota > Metazoa > Chordata > Actinopteri > Perciformes > Anarhichadidae > Anarrhichthys > Anarrhichthys ocellatus. Next base: position 7,600,364 of record NW_022280046.1, read on the forward strand.
AAATTTGAAAAGTGCAACTTAGTCTACGTGGTTCATGCCCACTTGATTGAAAGCTAAAATTGTTATTCACAGTATTATTAACAGGCTGATATATATGCCCAAATAGGCTATGATTTAATGACAGAAACTAAGCAATTCTATGTATAATCAGACATTCAGTGCATCATTTTGTTCCTTCAAGTAGCTGACTATTCCGGGTCACCTTTCATACTTTAACTTCTCAAGCACAATAAGAGGCTTGAAGGACTGGCACCAGGTTTGCTGCAGCCTACAGACATCTGGACAGCACATCACACATCTAAAGTCTTATCCACGCCTCATGTAAACGTTGTGAAAGTAATCCATTAAAGTTCTGGTCACGTCCTGGGCAAGGTTGGTATGGAGAGCTGTAAGTATAGTCAGTTCGGGCACTTGGCTTGTCATGAGAAATGCATGAAGTCTGTGGTTCTATCACCTCCCCGACTCCCACGGTACCAGCCACGCTTGGTTCGATCAGTCTGGAGCCGGGTTGTCAGTTTGAGGGGTCAGAGTTGAGACAGAACTCTTAATGACTCCCAGCAGAGATGACATCAAGGCTGTGGTCTCTCACTACTGTCGTGATGCAAATACACTGGAAGTGTGCATTGATTTCCCCATCATGTCAGGACTATTCAGCAGCGCCAAATACTTTCCCAGTCTCTCCCAATTAGCTTTCGGCCCGGGGAACACTGTCGATCCCCATCTGCCTATCTGCCTGTCAGTGGCTTCATTCCACCAAAAGGAGAGAGAGAGATATATAGGGAAGGGGAAGCAGGGAAGGAAATGAGCAAGAGAGCAAGCAAGCAATGGATAATTCCGTGTTTGGCGGCTACGGGCGAGAAAGCTTGGCAGATCTGTCCACAGCTAAAGCCAGTAGGGGTGGTTTGGAAGCGGAAGGACTCCCTGAGAGAGATACTGTTGTTCGGATGATAGAATGAGGCACAATGCCCACTTGCTCTCTCCGCAGCCATTTATCAATGAAAACATAGGACTCGTTCTCCGTACGGCCTTTGCCAAAAGGAGGGATGTAGATTTCTTGTTTTCTCTGTGTTATTCGTCTCCGTTTCTGTCCATCTTCCATATCTCCCCCTCGGGATGGAGCTATCACAGCGCCGCCCTGAAGGTTAGGGAAACTGGTCCAGATAATGGCCTGTCTGAGAGGACTTCGGCTGAGACTTTCACTCTCCCAAAAGGCCTTGGTGTTTGAAGTTGGCAGAGCCAGATGGACGCTCTGTATGATTGCCGTCTCATCACTTTCCTCTGGCTTCTCCCCCCACCCCCCCGAAAAAGAAGATAGTCCCCCCCTGAAATTTGACTCGAATATATCCTCACAGTCGCCAACCGCGTCAAACGTCGCTCCGTATCCTCAACTGCCCAAAAAAATGTGCCACATGCCACAATCGTCAATTTGGTGGCTGGATTGAGAAATCTGCAGAGATGAGTAAAAAAAAAAAATAGTCCTGTCTGTCAAATTTTATTTGACATCCAGTTTTCTCCTCGCAAGGGGTGTTCTCTGCCTTGCCAACCTCCCACAGCTGAACAGTGCATAGTTGTATTCATATGGAGTAGCTGTTGTATTCAATTGGCCGTGAGTGGTTCCATCCTTTTGGCTCATGACGGAGGCTTTGTCCACTCACATTTAAATGAGAGTCGACGCCGCTCTCCTCGCTCATTGGTATTCCTCCTCACCCTTTGTCCCCCATGGGTGTAATTACTGAAGCAACGGGGAAGTGGCTGGATTTTATATCGTTAGTAAAAAGCCTGCTGGAAGCTGCCCACTAGCGGGGAGGAGGAGAAGGACACGCCGCCCTTTCGTGACCTCATCGACTGGCCACTAAAACCACAAATTTGATGAGAAAAAAAGTAATGCATCCACACGAACACAGTTGTTCAGTCATGATTGGACGCTATCATCCATGCACACAAAACGCCGCTTGGAAAAACACTGATATAAATGCATGCTCACACGGCAGGGCATGTAGTCACACATTGTGAAAAAGTAGCTGTCCGCCCCTGCACGCAAACAGATAAAGTCACCATTGGCCCGGGCTGCAGGCCGATAAATCCCCCCCACTCCATCCCTTTATGGGTTGTGCTTTATTTTGCTGCTGGGGTTTTATCTGGGGGCAGCCGTAGCTGAATCCGCATATCCCGGGCCCTGGCACAGCCGAGACTTCGCCTACAGTGCATTAGCTCTCACATGAAGAATGAGTTTTTTGATGAAACGGCCCACCATTCTCCGGCCTGATGGAACACCAATGCAAGTTTAGCCACAGTGATCGAATCCGCAGCTGGGTCCAGACACCGGCAGATATACCGGTGAGAGGGCAGGCAGACAGAGAGAGATTGAAGGAGCTGAATAGAAGAGATGTGGAGTAAGAGAGGGGGGATTGATCCAGAATGAAAGGGATACACTCTGCGAAGGAGAAAGAGCATGAGAGGATCTTCCATTAGAGAGTCCATATTTGGCATGTGTGTGTGTGTATGTGTCTCACCCATCTTGCTGGCAGATAAACAACGCCTTGCATGACTGCAGGCGCGGTGTGTTTGAGGGGGTAGATCGCGAGAACAAACATTGATAACAACAGCCAAAGTAAGCAACAACAGCGGTGGCGGCGGTGGTAGAGAAACCCTGGAGGAGCAGAGGCTACATTCAGGATTGTGGGCATGACTCATCGGTGGGCTATAATGACCACAGATGGCCATTAGTGAGGTGTGAGGTGAACTGCGCACCGGGCCCCTAGGGCCGCAGAGGTGCACGCTGCTCAGTTATGCTTGAGTCAGACTTGACGGGCGTCTAACGAGCCCCCTGGTAAGTTGTACTTGTTGTACGGAGATGCCGTCCTCTTTTCGCCTGCGGGAGAACATTTTGTTTGCTGTAGGAATACTCCACATCTAAAATCATGGAAAGTCTCGACTGTTTTTTTTTTAAAACGGATTCTCCGGCTGAAATAAAGTCACATTCTCTAGCCTGTCAATCAAAATGTGTTTTGAGTGGTTTTACAGGATAAAAAGTAATTCCTTCATATTTTAAGGCAATGTGTTTTTTTTATTGTTGTTGTTGTTGTTGGCATGCCATGATTCTAACTATGCTAACCTTCACACACACAGTAGATAGTATTCCCTACCTGCCCTCCGGTAAGAAATAATCAATTTCCATTGATCACACTAATTCATAAAAACTTGGGAATAATGTGGTTGTTTAAACGGATGCTGAAAATCTTTCTGTGGAATCTAGTTTTTGGAGAAATCAGAGCAGCGCACGACTTCCCTTCTTTCTTTCCTTTCCGGGCCATGTGTGAATTTTGCATGCGTATGACCCGCTTTCTCAAGCATCCTTCTCCCTGCATCCTTCCCTCCTCCCTTATATCACCTCCTGTGCGAGGAGGGTCTCACTCTGCTGCCTCAGGGTCTCATAACACTCTTATTCCCCAGGTGCTTTCTGTGTAACTGTGCGGAGGGGGGTTGCTAAGCCCCCCCCCATCTCTCTGCTGGGGAGTGGGTGCTGAAACACCTCGAGGAGTTTGGCTGGAGTGGGGGTTTGCTACTTCCTCTATCGCCCGCAGTTTGTCCCACATCCCTGACTCTTCCTCCTCTCCCTCTGTCTCCCATCTTTCTCTATAAGCTCATTTAGATTTCCTGCCACGTTCCATCGTAGCTAAGTTGAACAAATCCCTGCATATTTTCCTAATGGCAGCAGGGCTGGGAAATTTGGGTTTTATTTATAAAAAAAAAAAGTGAGGGAGGAGAGGGAAACAGACTTACAGTTGTGTGAAAAAGTGTTTGCCCCCTTCCTGATTTCTTATTTTTTTGCATGTTTGTCACACTTAAATGTTTCAGATCATCAAACAAATTTAAATATTAGACAAAGATAACACAAGTAAACACAAAATGCAGTTTTTAAATGAAGGTTTTTATTATTAAGGGGGAAAACAAATCCAAACCTACATGGCCCTGTGTGAAAAAGTGATTGCCCCCCCCTGTTAAAACATAAATTAACTGTGGTTTATCACATCTTTGGAAAGCTGAGTTCAGTTTCTCTAGCCACACCCAGGCCTGATTACTGCCACACCTGTTCTCAATCAAGAAATCACTTAAATAGGACCTGCCTGACAAAGTGAGGTAGACCAAAAGATCCTCAAAAGCTAGACATCATGCTGCGATCCAAAGAAATTCAGGAACAAATGAGAAACAAAGTAATTGAGATCTATCAGTCTGGAAAAGGTTACAAAGCCATTTCTAAAGCTTTGGGACTCCAGCGAACCACAGTGAGAGCCATTATCCACAAATGGCGAAAACATGGAACAGTGGTGAACCTTCCCAGGAGTGGCCGGCCGACCAAAATTACCCCAAGAGCGCAGCGACGACTCATCCAAGAGGTCACAAAAGACCCCAGAACAACATCCAAAGAACTGCAGGCCTCACTTGCCTCAATTAAGGTCAGTGTTCATGACTCCACCATAAGAAAGAGACTGGGCAAAAATGGCCTGCATGGCAGAGTTCCAAGACGAAAACCACTGCTGAGCAAAAAGAACATAAAGGCTCGTCTCAGTTTTGCCAGAAAACATCTTGATGATCCCCAAGACTTTTGGGAAAATACTCTGTGGACTGACGAGACAAAAGTTGAACTTTTTGGAAGGTGTATGTCCCATTACATCTGGCGTGAAAGTAACACGGCATTTCAGAAAAGGAACATCATACCAACAGTAAAATATGGTGGTGGTAGTGTGATGTCTGGGGCTGTTTTGCTGCTTCAGGACCTGGAAGACTTGCTGTGGTAAATGGAACCATGAATTCTGCTGTCTACCAAAAAATCCTGAAGGAGAATGTCCGGCCATCTGTTCGTGACCTCAAGCTGAAGCGCACTTGGGTTCTGCAGCAGGACAATGATCCAAAACACACCAGCAAGTCCACCTCTGAATGGCTTAAGAAAAACAAAATGAAGACTTTGGAGTGGCCTAGTCAAAGTCCCGACCTGAATCCGATTGAGATGCTGTGGCATGACCTTAAAAAGGCGGTTCATGCTCGAAAACCCTCCAATGTGGCTGAATTACAACAATTCTGCAAAGATGAGTGGGCCAAAATTCCTCTACAGCGCTGTAAAAGACTCATTGCCAGTTATCGCAAACACTTGATTGCAGTTGTTGCTGCTAAGGGTGGCCCAACCAGTTATTAGGTTTAGGGGGCAATCACTTTTTCACACAGGGCCATGTAGGTTTGGATTTTTCCATCCATCCATCCATTTTCCACCGCTTATCCGGGGTCGGGTCGCGGTGGCAGCAGGTCAAGCAGGCCGACCCAGACCTCCCTCTCACCGGCAACATGTTCCAGCTCATTCTGGGGGATCCCGAGGCATTCCCAGGCCAGCTGGGAGATGTAATCCCTCCAGCGTGTTCTGGGTCTTCCCCGGGGTCTCTTCCCAGTTGGACGTGCCTGGAAAACCTCCAGTGGGAGGCGTCCAGGAGGCATCCTAATTAGATGCCCGAACCACCTCAGCTGACTCCTTTTGACGCGAAGGAGTAGCGGCTCTACTCCAAGCTCCCTCCTGATGACCGAGCTCCTTACCCTATCTCTAAGGCTGAGCCCGGCCACTTGTAGCCGCAACCTTGTCCTTTCGGTCACGACCCAGAGTTCGTGACCATAGGTGAGGGTAGGAACGTAGACCGAGTGGTAAATTGAGAGCTTTGCCTTCCGGCTCAGCTCCCTCTTCACCAAGACGGTCCGGTGCAGCGCCTGCTTTACTGCTGCAGCCGCACCGATCCGTCTGTCGATCTCCCGCTCCATCTTACCCTCACTCGTGAACAAGACCCCGAGATACTTGAACTCCTTCGCTTGAGGTAGGCACTCCGTCCCCACCTGGAGGGAGCAATCCACCGGTTTGCGGCAGAGAACCATGGCCTCAGATTTGGAGGTGCTATCTCTCGGCTGCAAACCGCCCCAGTGAATGATGGAGGTCACGATCCGAGGAGGCTAACAGGACCACATCATCTGCAAATAGCAGAGAGGCGATCCCGAGACTCCCGAAACTGACGTTCTCCGCCCCCAGGCTGTGCCTAGATATCCTGTCCATGAAAATCACGAACAGGACCGGTGACAAAGGGCAGCCCTGGCGGAGGCCAACACCCACCGGGAACGTGTCTGACTTATTGCCGAGAATGCGGACACAACTCCTACTGCAGTCGTACAGAGACCGGATCGCCCATTGTAATGGGTCCGGCACCCCATACTCCCGCAGCACCCCCCACAAGACCCCCCGAGGGACCCGGTCGAAAGCCTTCTCCAAGTCCACAAAGCACATGTAGACTGGTTGGGCAAACTCCCAGAACCCCTCCAGTAGTCTTGCGAGGGTAAAGAGCTGGTCCACTGTTCCACGGCCGGGACGGAATCCGCACTGCTCCTCTTGAATCTGAATCTGGCCTGCCGGTACCTGTCAGCTGCTTCAGGAGATCCCTGGGCCAACCAGGCCTTGAAGGTCTCCTTCAGCTTGACGGCTTCCCTCACCTCCTGTGTCCACCACCGGGTTCTCGGGTTGCCGCCACGACAGGCACCGATGACCTCCCGGCCACAGCTCCTAGTTTAAAAACTGCATTTTGTGTTTACTTGTGTTATCTTTGTCTAATATTTAAATTTGTTTGATGATCTGAAACATTTAAGTGTGACAAACATGCAAAAAAATAAGAAATCAGGAAGGGGGCAAACACTTTTTCACACAACTGCTATATCCTCTTATTGAGGCCACATGACCAAGGTGTGCAAGTGTCAGTGGTTGAGCAAAATAAAAAAATTTGGCTTACAATGTTGTGGCAGACAAGAACAGGTGGACAAATACTGAGGAAAAAGGTCAAAGTGATCTCACAGAAATACATGAAAACAACCACAACCTCTTAAAAGCGCATTACGTGAAGGTGGCATATTTTAACATTAAGTTTAGGCAACAAAACCACTTAATTAAGTTTAGGAAAAATATCATGGTTGGTTGAATACATACCCCCTTTAGTCTGTGTGTAAATAAAGGAAAACACATATTAGTAGGCCAATACTGCTTTAGATCCGACTATACGTAGCTCACACAAATTGGGATGCAGCCTGATGCTGTGAACACCAATCCTCTGCCCGCCACATACCGGGTGAAGCCATGTATTATAAATAGGGTACAAGGCACTAAGTCTGGAACAGCCAGAACCTCTCCAGAAAGGGAAATGCGACAAGTCCAAGCAAGTGCATGGACACCACTGTCCCATTTTCTGGCGTGTTCCTCTTTGTCAGGTTTAGTTTGACACTTTTTTCCAGTTTTACTTGCAATTTCATAGATTGGAACTCCGGTCACACACCTGTCCCAAATCTGCCTGCAGAGTTACACCTACCTTATTTTTTTTTTGTTGCTCTCTCGGCTCTTCTTTCAACTCACCTTATTGTATTCTACCCATTATTTTTTGAAAAGCATAAACCCTAAAGCTATTCACGGATTGTGCATGCGTTTCACCATATTGAACTTGGAAAATCGTAATCCAAACCCTTCAATGTGCACATACTTGAAAAGTTGCTCAAATTGAGCAGCAACATGATTTGCTTTGATGTGTGGTCACCTTTTTAATATTTAAGTCGGCTGCATATGTAGATATTACATATAATAATAATGTAGAAAAATGGCTATAGCACTATGTGCACAGATCTCAAGTTATGTTCTGCTGGAAAATAACAAGCATGTCCTTTCAAATATATTGGCCTCATTCCCATTCAGATAATGCCAACGTGCATCCATGGGCACAATATTTTAGATTTTTTTCCACAATAGTTGAGTGACTGTTTCATAACTTTTCCCATTAGTGTCTAACATGACTAAAACTAGCTTGCACCTTGCAACAGGATCAAACAGTTTTCATCTGCCACATCCTTTTTCCTTAAGCTCAAAACTTCTTCAAAGAAAAGCATTGCATAGCAAGACTGTTTCCAACTAGTCACGCTTTGAATTTCTCTATCCTGTCCTCTCGTTCGTCAAAACAACAGAGTCTGATCCCCCACGCTAATAGGTTCTGGGCGTCCTTCGTGGTCCGTTATGGTGCATCAGGCTGTGTGACGGAGCGGCTTTGCTCGACTCAGCAGGTATCCGTCTCCAACTCCTCCTCTCTTGTGGGGAGCTCGGACACCGAGCGGACAGAAGCGCAGAAGCCTGTGGCGGGGCCCGAGCGATTTCATCACATAAAAACAAAGTAAGCTGACTGTAAATGAGCACGGGAGCAGACAGTGGGAGGGGGGGGGGGGGGGGGGGGGGGAGAAGGGGGGGGGGGGGGGGGGGGGGGGGGGGGGGGGGGGTGAGCGGATGCAGAATGGCGGCGTCTGGGTGAGGCAAGGAGCCAACAGGCCTCGGACCAGACGCTCCGATTCAACACATCTAATCATTCACACTGCCTTGGGCCACAGCGGGGGTATTATTGGATTCTTCGGGATTTTCGTTTTCAGCTTTGTGACTGACAGCTATCTACATTGATTGACACTGAGGGAACTAGCAGCCCGCTGAGAGGCGGGGGTGGGGGGGAGTAAGGCTAATTGACTGTCTTCCAGCTGGTTGATGGCTGACTTTGGAAGAAACGGCTGGGCCCCGCAGCCCACCGCCATTTTTTTCCCTCTGCAGATCTGCCTGGAAGTGATGAATCGTAGCTGCTAGAATGTCTTTGGCAGAGATGCATGAACTCGGCTCAGCCAATTCTCACTTTGTCTTTTTCCATAAACATGTGGATGTGGTTAATGTGAGTCACCAGCGCCGCCACCCTGGATGTGGGTTTTTTTTGTTGTCGTTATGAACACTGTCTCCACGCTCCAAAGGCAGGAATTGGAATTAGACGGAGCCAAGGGGGTCTACTGAATAAAGCATTTCAGTGTTTGAATTATTGAACAAATAGAGATGTATACCTGCGAGCAAAACACTGGGGCCTGATGGTCTTTTTGAACACAGCAGCAGAGTCATTCATGTATTAAATTACGTGTTCCAATTATTTGCTCCAGCGTACAGCGTTGGACTAGGAGATTATTTTTTTAACAAGACCATGATTGGTAAATAATAGATATTGCACGTAGAACATAAGTGTGCATTGGAAGTAAAGACAGAAGCTTCTGAGAAGACGAGCCAAAACTGTAACTGAAAAGGCTGCTGTAGTTTGCCACGGCAGCACAAATTCACATAAAAACGGATCATCATTTCATTCACCAAATACAAAGCCCACGTTGGCCTCAAACATATGATTCTAAACACACTGAATACCACGGTTTATTAGGGCGACATGAAATTAATTTAAATTTTTTCCAGATTCACTTTTTTTCTGTTTATATTTTGCTGAATTCTGTGTTTTACGACACGAGCATGTTTTGTCATCATGTGGCGGATGACTACAATTTCAACAATTCACAAGAAATTATTCAAAATTGAATGAATATCAATGTATTTGAGGTAACACAACATTGAAAAAACATTGAAACCCATTCCATTATTTATTTGTCCAATAAAGGGCTCTAAATGTAGCTGTTAGTGTTAACTTCCTCAGGTTTTTGGATGACTAATAGGTGAACACTCTCCAAAGTTCCTCACCAACACATGTCCTATGCTCTGTTTGGCTGTAGCTCCCCAACAGGTCAGATATTTAGCCTGCTAGGTGATCCATCTCGCCTCGAGTCTTTGAACAGCGAGCACCGAGCCAACGCTCCTTTGCCTCTGATCTGGGGCTTTCGTTGGGAGAAAAATCAGGGCTGAAGTCATGTAGTGAGAACTATGCTAGCCGTCTCAGAGGGCCTGTTTGTGCAAATTCCACGACATTAAAAAAAAAAAAAAAAAGATTTATTTCTCCATCTTACTTTAGAAATCTCTCCTCTCTGTTCTTCATGTAGAACTTTAAAATAAACTTTACGAGCGAGACAACGTTAACAAAAACACCATTTCAATCCATTTGAAATATCTCTTCAGCAATGCTGATAAACAATATCTGATCCACAGCTAATATCCATTTTAATTTGCAGCAGATACACAATGTCTGCACTGAGGTCATCCCATTGATTTAATGTAAGCTGCCTCAATGGGAAGAAAATGACATTCATTGAACCCACACAAAGAGGGTTGCATTCGAAATAGATTTTGCGAGACGACACAGTCGCTGTACTGTTTCAGTACACCCCGACTATGAAATCTTTAAGACAAATTAATACATTTGATCTAACTGTGGCTGTGGAAAATGAATAGCTAAGGTGAAGGCTTGATGAACCATAAAAAACGTCCTAGTCAACTCTTATGTAAGCCACAAGGGAGAGTGGCCGGCGTGGAATTTGGATAGACCATCCAATTCTTTGCTCCAGTAGATGTCTGTGGGTGTTAGGTGTGCTTGTGGAAGGCCACGCTTTGGCGGTACCGCATGGAGACTTCAGTTTAGAGTCAGCAGAGTGTACAGAACTAAAACAGGTAGGTAGATAGAGAGGCCCTGACTAACCGTTTGAAAGCACTGGCCTGCATTTGTGTGTATGGTGTTGCTCCACAGCTCTGGCTTGGGCCTCGGCAAGAGACCTTATCTCGGAGAGCGGGTCGGAGTTATAAGGTTTCTCTCTACCCACCCTTCCTACCTTTCTTGCTCCTTCCTCCTCCCTCGACCCATCCTTCTTTTTCCAATGTGATTTGGTTTTTCTCCTCGCCATTGAATTTATTAGAGGGGGTTCTTTGGGTTCCTGCGACTTGGATCTTTCATACTTATAGCCATCATTCTTGCCGGTCATTTGTCTGAGATGCATCAGGCTTTATATCTATGGATGGTTGGGTCAAACAGACATGGGAGACTGCTGTTTGTGTCCCGTGTGAAATCGAGTCAACATGACTTATTTAACCAAGCATACGCAAGTTACACAACAAATTATATTGTTGCCTAAACCAAACTAAAACTAACAAAACTAGTCCGACGTTACAGGTTGATTTTGAAGACAGTTTACGTATGTAACAATCTCAGAGCCCATCGGCTATCAGTCCGACGACGGATAAGCCTCTTGGGGCAAGGGGCTATGTACTGTATCTGGGTTTCTGTCATAACCAGCGCATATCCAGGCCAAGACTTCCTTTTCCTTGTGCTTATCATGGTTTGCACTCCACTCAGCAACTAGAGTTGAGAGTTTGAAGTAGAACTCAAGAGACAATATATACGACTGGATTTTTTCACAAGTAGGCGGTTTACAAGCAAATTTGAAACCAATAAAAAGCTAAATCTTCATCAGACGATAGACGGTGGCCCCTTTTAGCCCCAACAGCAGCTTGTTTGGTGCCGCACTCCAAAAGAAAACAACACCAATCTCATAAGTGTATTTTTCTACGTGGGTTTAATGGAATTCTGAATGGAATTTTGCATCATCTTGCCATTATAATGCACAGAAGTGTATCTAATTTTGACAAGTAGATTGGAATGGAACGCTCTCAGCTCCGGGATACTGCAGAGGTTAGTAATTGTAAAAGCTTTTCCCCCCACATCTGAATATATCCTCTGTGGTCCGAACCTTCTTCATAAAAGCACATGTCTCCAATCAGCCGGAGTCCTTGCTCAGGTGTCCCACAAGACTGGTTAGAAGTTGTTTTTCTTCATGCATGACTGAGAAACAATTACATGAAATGAAAATGGACATCCCCTTGGGCACAAAAGAAGCCGTTTATCAAAACTTTCATTTTGTACCAGAAAATTACCGCGTAATTCTGTCCTCCCGCTTCCAAAACAGATGCCTGTGATCAGCTCAAAATTAATTCTGACAAACGTTTCGGTTTTCAAAGCGGCCAAGGTAAGAAGTCGGTTCCAGAGAGGTTCCATGCGCCTCATCACTGTTGACATTTCCATCTGACAGCGAGAAATTAAGACCGGCCACTTTAGATGCTAATTCAACGGTTTAGCACACGATTTTTCCATTCTCGGCAAAGCTTTACTCCCACCATAAAGCTTTCGCTCCTTGCAAGCTGAGGTTCAGAGGTACACAGCAGTCCTCCCCCACCCCCGCCGAGAGGAACGACAACCTTCACTCTGTTAAGTTTTAATCACTTAATCCGTGCTTTAATACAGAAGTAAACAAATAAAAGCACATCTGAGTAAATGAACGGTTGGAGTTGTTCTATAATAGCTCGTAAATCTTTCAGAGTTTGTAATGAGCTCCTCTCTCCTCTGGGCTCGGCGGCAAGAGATCGGCACTTCACACGCGAGTGAGAGCGCCGCGCAAGCAGATTCCCACTCCAAATGTGCACTATTGGGAGACTTGGGGGGGGTTAGATTGGATTGTGTGTTTGGGTAGGTTGCGCTAATCTGTGTGTGTGTGTGTGTGCAATTTTACAGTGCTCACCATTTTGATGAACGCCTTAAGGAAACGATACGGGAATGTGGCTTTGTTTAACATGCATGGATGTAATGACACAACTATCGAACTATCGTGTTTGTGCTCAATTTAAGCATTAGACACCTAACATTAAGATGAGGTGACCACCATTTCTTTCCTGTATCTAGGCAACAAGAAAAGCATATAACATTTCCCATCTTTTCTTTCCGTCTCCGTCTCTAACTCTCTATCTGTTGCGCTCCGGGGAACACTCCGTCTTACTTTACAAATTAAAGGCTCATGCAGAATATATTTCTTTTCCCTTTAAATGTGGCGATGTATTCACACTTTCCCTTTAAAGGCAAAGAAAAAAAGAAATAAAAAGATGTGCTAGTGTGCTCCTGGTGCATCATCCGCTGAGCAGTGACTGTGTTTTATGGGTCTCCTTGAGGAGTGATGAAATGTTTACCAGTGGGTGAGGAGCAAACAGGGCAGAGGCGGCGGAGGGAGGGAGGGAGGGGGGGTTGGTGGGGGGTGATATGTGGGAGGACTGGCTCACTCTGACCACAGGAGGGATGGGCAGGGAGGAGGAGGGTTTGATGTCATCTAGGCACAACCCCCACAGAGATAAATCAAATGTGTGTACAAAGTTATAGAACGCCGTGTTTTCCTCTATGTGTGCGTCACGTCCACATGGACGTTTTTTGCCGCAGCATGCATTTCCATTTTTTCCCTCCATGCCATTGGACTGTTTTTTTTGCAATTTATCCTGCTCTAAATGTTTCTGTTTTCTGCCCACCAGTCTTCAATTTGCAATGATTTCCGGGCACCAGACTTACATAATCTTCATTTGCCCATGATGTCTGGCATTCAGCACTGATGCTTTGAAATCCAGTTGCCACAGAAACGGTGCTGGATTTTTACTGCTGGCGGAAAAACAAGATAAAATAAGACGGCTTTGACTAACAATTGAGTTTTAAAGGCACAAGGGGGCCATTCATTTTGTTGAGTAATAACCATTCCTCAGTAGCCTATGATCAATAATTTGCAATTGTTTTCTTGATATGACATGTCGTCAGCGTTGTATACACATAGACTAGTTTAATTTGATTTAAATTTGTCTGCTTTTAACTTATAAATATGTGGGTGATTCATTTTTTCTAATTAGCCTCAGATGATAGGAACAGAGAGCTGCCTCTTCCAGGAAGTCTTTTCTTATTTTCTTTCCCCTATTTCTCAATCATCCCCTCTATCATTGATTTTTCTTTACACACTTTTCTCTTTTCCCATCTTTTTTTACATTTTAAAAATAAACAAACTGAGGATTAACTTGCACACGAGCCCTTGGTGCGTAGTTTATGTTGTCTCTTTGTTTAATCTCTTTCTTTTACTCTGCCACAGAAGCTTTTAATAGTTCAATAGTTCAATTGATGCATTGGTGGAGTTTCTATGCTGAGAGGTTAAAGAGTTAATTTGTCTTTATTTTATATTTTTCTCTCTCTCGCTACTGCAATCCCCTGGTGTGCATAGCATAATATTAAGTGACAATACACAGTATCTGTAGCAATAAAAATGACAGCCTCCACACAGTGAGAGCTATTTCAGGCGCTGGGTGCTGTAAACACAGTGTTGCCCTGCTTGTTTCCAACATGTGCAGTAAGGAATATCTTTTTTTTTTTGTTTTGAAGTAGAGAGAATGTTGATCGACTGCACAGATACTATCTCCAAATGTTCATCCCCCGTATGATAACCCGGCACCTTTTTAAGTGACGAAGCATGAAGAATTCGAAAGAAAACGTTGCAGGTGTAGCTGCTGGTACGAGTTCCGCTCATGTTTTAATTTATTGCGCTTGCAGCAAAATAAGTGCACCCGCTGAAGTCCCAAAGTATCCATGCTTTTAGTTATTCCAGATTTTTTTTTAGTTTTTTACTTTGAGAATATATGGCAGAAAATAACCTAAATGCTGTAGCACAACATAGAAAATATGTGTATATAGATATATAAATTGTAATAAGTATCAGGAAAATGATTGGCATTCATTTTGGGGGGCAACAATGTGTTTATAATTTTACTAAAATAGATAAATAGATAATATTTTGGAGATGCTGGAGGATTAATAAAATATGCAGGATGCAGATAAATGTACCAGGTGACCAGACCACTAAAATATACTGTATTGTACAGTTGCTTTGCAATAGTCTCTGATTTATAACTGTCAACATGTTGCAATCTACATGTCCAACAGACACAAAGCAATTAGCATTCATCCTGGGGGAAAGTTTCTATCTAGGATAGGATTTTAATACTGCAATATCTGGCTCTTAGCTTCTATAATTCACATTATGTGTGTACAAAAAGAAATAAAACAGACTAATGGAGCTGTAACAAAGAGAATACTTGCCCAAGATGCATACGTTTCACCTGCACTTAGATTTGCTCTTGATCCTTAGAAAGCAGTAAGGCAGCAGGAAGGCTACGGAGGGAGATGAGACACTGACTCCGGCTGATAGCTCCGCATGATGGATGTGGCTCACAGGTGACAATTCATGCTGACAACCCCAATGACAGCGCCATGCTTTATAGCGGGCTGGTGAACTACTACCTGCAGCTCAGTATATCCTCTGCAGTGTAAAAATCACTTGTGCCACAGTGATTCCGCAGAGTGATGCCATTGAGAAGTGCCACCATGTAGGGGTAAAGCGGGGTCGGCTGCACAGACTGTAAAAGTCACAGCCACACACACACACACACAAAATGTTGTCGGTGTTTAGGTTCTTCAACGTGACTGACATAAAGCTTTAAGGAACAACCTTGAAAACATTTGGAGCAACTAACTTAATCAGACACTTGTGTATATTGTAATTCATTGCCATGCATGATGCTCAGAGTAATCGCAGGTCTCTTTCTAGCACAGTTCTGCATGTAACAATGCTAACCGCTAACATGAACGGCGGTTGCGGTCAATAAAACTGAGAAGTGGGCGAAGGCTGTCTTCGTGGGAGGAGCAGTATACCCGCCATGAGTTGCAGCAACGAATTACTAGTGCAGTTTTTAATTATAACCAAGGTGCATTGCACAAGCACATATCAGGGCACTGAGCTCGAAGCGTATGTGTGTGTGAAGGTGAGGGTGGTGTGTTTCTGTCCGTGTAGCCTGTAGACATGTGCATGTTTGTATGTGCACCTCATGTCTGTGTGTAAACGGCATCATGCCACACATTTTCCCAGGTACTAGCGTTAGCATTAGCATCAGAATTTGAGATATTGTTTACAGGAGGACGCAGAGAACAAACACAGAAATCCCACAGCATATAGATATATATTTTTTTTTAATGGGAGGTAAAAGAAAGGGGGACAAACGGGTTCCTGTCAAATCTTACCGTTCGCAGATTCATTCCATGACCTTATTTTTCCTCCAAAAAACCCCCATCCTTTCAAAAAGAGAAACCTGCGGGGGAGAAAACAAAACGTCAACACCTTGCTGTCAACTCTTCTATTGTCTCACTCTTCTTAGCGAACCGTACTATGTGGCAAACCGAGACTTATTAGAGGGCATGAGAAGAACTGAGTAAGGAAGATAAGCTCAGACTCTACTTTAAGTACCTCTCCATCAATTAAGATGGAGATTATAGTTTCAAAGCTAATTTTTTATTTTTTTCCCCCTCTCTCTTTATTATTCTTTTCATGAAGAATGTGCAGGAAGTCAAGTCTTTCTTTTCAATTTCCTTCCTAATAAATCTCCCCCCTGCTTTTATCCCTTGTCCTAATATATAACGGCAAATTAAAATTCATTGAATTTCAACATGTTCATTAGGCTCTGAAGGTGAGCTCTCTGCGAGAGGATGTGCTGCTCTGGAGCCACTTGTCTCCCACTGTATAAGTGAATGACAAATAGAGATGGAGTGTCATAAGTGAATGCAGAACGAGAGGCGGCAGAGGCTCCCTCTTTCACTGAAGCAGTTTCACTTAAAGTATGCCGTATACCATTATGCTTAGAACTCTGCACTGCGGACACACAATGGATAGCCGATGGCATACGGATCCATTCATACTGTGCTAGCCCCATGCACTATGCACCAGTCATGAGATGGTTGGCTACTTATTACAGATGACAATTCAGGAGTTTCGGATGCTGACGCGACGATACAAAAAGTGGTTCTGGCAGCTGTCGGGGAGTCATGTGCAAGAACAGACAATGGGTCAGTAACCCTGACTTCCTCACGGAGATGCAAGCAGACGGTCGCGAGGGGAAACACTGAGAAGAAACTGACTTGGTATGATGTTGATGTACACGTATAGTTGCCAAATTTGATTACATGTCATTCTAATAATCCTACCGTCACACTGCTGCTTTGCTCAAAGCAACAACAAAACGATGGTGCATCATTATCAATCTTTAAACTCTCTTTTATAATCTTGAACAGACTTAGAATTGTAGTTTGGTGAAATTACAGTGGTATCGGTGAGGTCTGACGTGAGGCGGTGACTGTGTATAAAGGGGGTGATTCTGTGTAATGCATGTCGGTGCACCATACCAGGCTGCTGCTGCTTCTATGTATTTGTCCTGTCAGGTTGTTGGGGTTTTTTTCAGCCTCAGACGAAGCCCAAATCAAGGTGTCTGCAGAGTAAAATTGGGGTTGAGTCACCTGAGTTAGGTTTTATATAAGTGATTATTTCGAGATCACAGCAGGACAATGGAGTCTGACTTGACTTGCATGCTGGCATCTGTGTATGTCTTAAGAGCTGGGAAGATCTTTCTTTTTGTTTTTTTTCCCAAAATCGACATTATTTTTCATTGCCATTGAAGCAAGTTATAGCTACCATCTACTAGGGAGTAATTAGAGGCTAGAGACATTTCTTAACACTACCTGTGTATGCTGCTAAGATGTGCTACACTATGTCTGCGTGACATCAATAATGCATTGTGAATGATTGCAGCCAGCAGTCAAGGTCATGTTTAAGTATTATCCCAAATTGGTCGAACTTGTCATCATTGTTAGCTATAACTAAAACTGCAAGAGGAAAACAAGCGTGTAGAAAAAACTAAATACAGATTTCAGTGTCATTTCAACAGATTTGGTTCCAAGAAATGAGTCATTTGGATCCCAGCAGGGAGATGGGGGAATGTAGCATTTTTTATTGTGGCGAAGACCTTAAAGTTAAGTGATTAATTGTTTTGATCGAGGGAGGGGGAAACTCTCCACTCCGTAAAAAAAAGAAGAAAAAAACCTTCTGGGTATTCGTTTGCTGCCTGGGATGCAATAAAAAATACGTGTCTGAACAAAATGTAAGGCAAAGTGATTCCAGTATATGTTTTACGCCATTTGATAGAGTCTTAGACCAGGGGTCCCAAACTCCCGGCCCGCGGGCCGGCCAAATCCGGCCCGCCACGTCATTTTATGTGGCCCGCGTATCCGCCAGCAAAATAAAAAAAATAAAATAAAAATATTTAAAGTTAAAAGTTAGACTTGACAATAAAAATATCCCCATAGTTGAAGTTATGAGATAGAAAGTCAAAATGATGAGATACTTAAACACAGTCATAGAAGCAGCTCTTTGGCTGGTTACCCTACACTTGAAATGGAAATGTATTTTGAGTACATTGAAGACTACTTTAAACGTGGCTTTACAACACATGAAATACTTCACGTGGGATTGTGCAAACGCACCCTTGAAAGGATTTTAAGCTTTGAACAAAGTTATTGCAATAACTTGTGTTTGATATTTGTCTTTGCTATTTTCTTTAAAAGTTTGATCTTTGATGGAGTAATGTGGGTTTCTTAACCCTAAATTAAAAGGATTTAAGTTATAATAACAGAAATGTGCTTAAATATATTTTTACATTTATATAACTGCATGTACAATATTTTTACACTTGAATAAACAATAATCAAATGCAGAGACAGTTATTTACCAATATGTTAGGGAGTAGATACATTTACAGAGTCTTACACTTACAACCGGCCCTTTGAGGGCCACCGTGATGCTGATGTGGCCCAGAGTGAAAATGAGTTTGAGACCCCTGTCTTAGACAGATAACATTGTGAATCTCAGCAACTTTGGCCGGGATAATCGGGACACTTTCATATTGTCCTGTGCCTACTTCCGAGTACCCATACATGAATGGAAATGCCGTCAGTTTTTTTTCTAGTGTATGTCTGTCTGTTGTTAATGCAAGTAACACTTAGATATGAATTTAGATGCATGCATGAAAATGTAGACAAAAAAATGTATTTTTACAGACAAGTAGTGCAAGCACTCATAGATACCATCACCCCTAATGGATTTACATTAAACGTAATACCGTAGATATGAATGAAGCATGTAGGATTCCGAGTAAACGATCGCATTATGTATCTAAGCGGTGCATTAATTCCCTCCCGCAAGCTTTTGACCTTGTTGTTTTGTTCTGAGGGAGAGACAATGACAAAGAGAGGGGAGAGGGAGATAGTGAGGTGATGGACAGAGAAAACAACAGAGTTCCTAATGTCTCGGGCCTACTGCGAAGTATGCGTGGGGGGGGGGGGGGGGCTGAGCGTGTGTGTGAGTGTATTGGGATTTCAGGGTGATGAGAAAAACCAAGGACAGCCGCCTGTGCCTTCCCTAACTCTGTTAGGCCAGACTGGCATTTTAATAAGGCCTGCTGAATACCACTGCTTCATCCCCTGGGGAAGACACACAAATCTTCGGCCACATGCACACAAAGTACACAGAGAGAAGTAGAGGCACAAATCAGGTCTGAATGAGCGCTAGTGTACACACAACGATGCTATGTAGGCCTATATATGTATTAAAATAAACTCCATGTCTATATATTATAAAGATAGCCCACCGGTTCGAGATATTGAATTACCTCAAAAGTGAATCTATAAATGACTTAAGTGGCTGGCAGAGACCATGGGAAACCCTTCCCCACATTGCAATACCATTACTGTCCATACAAGGGTGGGCCGTGTGAATGCGAGAGAGCTTCTCACATGTGGAGCACACAGAGCCCGCAGACAATAAGGAGTGGGGGGGTGACGAAAAAACGGCACGGGGCTCGCATTAGCATCAGCGGCCTCTGGTAGCGACACATCGGGCCACAGTCGGCGGAAGAAAAGTCAAGATTGATGCAGATAGATGAGCGCTGCCTCGTATTACCCATCGCTGATGAAAACAAAGAGTCGCTGCACGGTGTTCACACGTACAAAGTCCGCTTACTGCGATCGATTCCCAGTCGTGGAAGCAGCGGGAGACGGCGGCCGGGCTGCGATGCACTCATTGGATTATCCTCACTCTCGGCAACATCCCGCGTCACAATGTGCACAATGCATCTCTGCACGGAAGCTCGGCCTACAACACTCCTCCCTTTGTTTAACCTGCTTCGATTAACAAAAAAAAAGAAGAAATGCCATCAGCTAGAAAATGCAGAACATTTTTATGTAATTTGTTTTCATTTTATTTCGAACAAGAGTGGAAACACAATGACTTTGACTCCAACGAGTCGCAAATGCAGTTTGGGAACCAAACTAATATTTTGACCTTTTAAGCTGACAAGTGTGTAATGTGATTGCACGCACGCGGATCCGTTTCTATTTTGCTAGTGTTTCGTTTTTACGCGGCAGGGAGAGCGGCTCGTGACGGGGATCAGATCGGTTTGCGATACCGCTCGGCCTTTTTTTTCTTTAATTAAAGAGATGAAACAGAGCAACGTCCTCATTGAAGATAAATGCACCCCGATTAGCTTTGCTTGGCTCCTTATGTTCTTGTTGCTACTCCTACTTTTTCTTCCCTGTTTTACTTTCTTTTACTTTCCAGTCCAACCGTAATGTAAAGTCTGTCATAAAATACTGATAAGCTCAGATAATTATTCTCTCTTTAAAAGCTCATTTTCAGCTGATATCAGAATTGTACTCAAACGAATAAACACCAATGAATAATTTGATTTCGGCTGAAGTGGTTGGAGGGTCATGCATGCATGCAAACGGGGGCATGCATGATTACATTGTGAATTATATGCATTACTTCAATTCAATTATTTTATAAGAAAATATTGGTTTTGCACATTACATCTTGATTTATTCATTTTCATTTTCCCACCAAGAGCAATGGAGAACAGCAGGGTCCGTGCGTTTAAAACAAAAAATCGTTTTGCTTCCATTTTGACCTTATCTACACACACCTATGTATAACCCCAACATGCATAGGCTCTGGGTCATCCCTTTACATTATTGGAATTGCCCAATGGGCATTGACAGTGGGGGTTTAATGAATTAAAGTGGACATAGCTGACTCAGTTCAATCGATAACTGGTCCCCTGTGGAGCACTCTGCTCCGTGCGCCAGAAACAGCAGCGAAGGGGAGATAGAAAGACGGGGAGATAGAGTGACGAAGAGAGCGAGAGAGGAAAATGAAAGAGAGAGAGAGAGAAAAGAGTAAAAAAAAAGCATACATAAAAGGGAAAACGAGAAGGGACTAACCCCCAAGAGAGAGATGATGTGAGGGGAGAGAACCAGGGATGGAGCGGAATACAAAAACGAATGGAGGCGATGAATGAGGTCCAGCCGATGAAAGGGTTAAGTGTTTTGCAGTTCCTCACCCTAATGGCTCCTGAGGCTTCTCCTCAAGAGGGCTAGTTTGTACTATATCCCCCCTCCCCCCCTCCAAAGATCCTGGGTGATGCACACTTGATTCCTGTTTTTTTTTCATCCCAACAGCGGCTTGTTTGTACTTTACAGCACCAACAAACTGGGACTTTATAACACATGTGGCCTCATTCAGTCCGACGCTCACAGAAGCAACATTTGTCTTGCTCGTCATCTCAGCGCTGAAATCATAATCGTTGCGGAATAAACACTTTCCACGGGTACGCTTTGTTCCAACACGCAATCCGGCAGGAAAGAAAAAGCGAGGGGTTTTTTTGCGTCAAGATACTAAAGAAAAATGCTGGCCTCGAGAAAAAATGCCAAGCACACCCATCTCACAAGGCTGAATTCTCTCCGTCTCCGTCTCTCTCAGGGTTTCCAACCACTCTTCATTAAATGTATTTTGGCGGTGTCATGAGTATTTCACATGCGAGTATAGATGCTAATATTGGCCACTGGGTCAAACAAAACAGGACAGACATAGTGTGACACACGATTGTTTAATTTGTTAGCGAACAGTTGCCGACACATCCAGCAGGCATTAAGCAACACAAGCATTGATTTAGGGCCACCTATTGTTTGTCCGGGTCCAACGTTCACTCTCATTTTAGCTCTGGCTTAGTCACCACCAAACCCCTGTTTGTTCGCTGGAAACGAGGTTGCTAAATGTGCCATACAACCAAAAACAATAATCTAAGGTCCCGATCAGACGGAGGTTGAAAACGCTATATGCCTTTTTTATTCAATTGATAAAAAGAGCAGCTCGCTGACAGCTCAAACAAAAACTAAAGGACTTTCAACCAGGAGACTGATCTTCATGTCCCAAAGTGTTGTGTAGTTATTTTGAAGTTCTGTGTTTTCGCTACAATATTTAATTTGCATATGTTTTACTTATCACGCATAGTTATTTTAAGCCCAATCATGACGTTTTTCTGAAACTAAATGTTTTAGTTTGAGTATAACGTTAACCACGTGTACCCAGTGTATTAGAAAGTGTCGCCAAGAGTTCCGACTAAAGCGTCAGTTGGGATAAGAACGTGTTGTCAAATGATTTAGTTCCGGTTATCCGGCAACACCACTAACTTCATGCGTTTTTACAATGGCAAAACAAAACGACGATGTCAATGAGAGCGCTCTTGCACAGAGTAGAAAAACGTGAGGCCGCACGGATGGCATATCAGCAAAGTTTAAAATAAATGTTGGAGAATAAGGTACAATAGAACATGAATAGAATATTGTGTTACCTATGAAAATCTCATTGTAGTATCCAGGTTCAAAGACTGGACAGAATATAACCACGCCAATCTTAACACGGGAGTAAACACATCCGTCCGTTCTGAAGCGATCGCCTACGTCGGTCCTGTTCTCATATTCCATTATTTTTGTTTTATTTTGTTTTAGTACCCCCCGCCCCCCTGTGCTCTCTTTTTGTATTATTCTGCCTTGACAGGAAACGGTCTCGCCTGTCATGTCACACTTGTGACTGACTGCATGATGGATGGTATTCTGGTTAGAGCTCCGCTCTGTTAAAGGCACACAGCGGGGCTGAAGCAACCCGCCACCACCCACTCCACCTGTCACGCACTGCACCCTACTCACGTCACCCCGTGTTAGGTTTTTCTCTTACTGGCTCTCCATGCATTTGTTGTTTTTTCACTCTTCGCATGGCACCGTTTGTCCTTCTGCTGTGTATCCGTCTGCTGAAGACGGCAGATCATTATCTTATACTTTGCGCTGTGATTCTTTCTGCATTTACATTTCTACCATTGTTTTAAGCATAAGGTAATAATTACCTCCGGTAAACATAGTCGTAGAGTTTTATATATTTCCTAAAGCTCCTCTGCAGCTCCTCATTCCTCTCCCCGCACTATTGTCTTTCAACAAAGACAGTGTAATCTAATGGTAGCTTTTTTAACACTTCTACCATCTTCTTGTTCCCCTGCAGTAGCCCATCTCGCTAACCTTCGGTGTGCGCGTGGACAAGAAGTGTTAAAATGAAGTTATGCTAACAAGGAGCGGGGCAAACTGCAGCATCTTTCCGGCGTTGCCCGGGTAATGGGTCCTTGACTGATTGACAGGCCTATTCTCTGCTCCTCCTGACTGACAAGTCTGCAGTCACCGCTGCGTCGTAGGAAATGAGAGTGGAATTACAATACCAACCATGTCACCTCCTCAAGGGACAGGAGAAAGGAAAATACAATCACAGTCCCCATCAAACACACACACAAACACACACACACACACACACACAAAGACGCAGTCTCCATTTAGCTGCACTCTGGTGGAGAAAAAAAACACGCATTGCCCACACACACTTAGACCCCAGCAATGTTTTTACCTGCTGTTATACTGGTCGGTACTTATAGGGAAAATCCGCCACCCTTTTACGTGAATGTCCAATCAGTGTTGGTGGTAAATGGAGTGGATTGAAGCAATACATTCCTCAGTGTATGCAATATTAACCGTGCTGGCAGCGCCTACATGTACCAGGATGCATTGCGTGCAAGGTTCCCTACCGGCCGTATCCTCTGGCATGTCTTATGCGGCCTCTTTAGGCTGTATTCCTCCGGCCGCACAAACTGGCTTGAATAAATAATATCCAGCCAAAACACTGTAAAAATGTATCGTCACCCGTAACATAGCTAGCTTTCCAATCCAAGCGAAGAGAACAAGAACGTTCTGTTGAAGGTGTCGACTCGAATCCCAAGTAGAACTGGCCTGTTGTTGTAAACTCAGCTGTCACTGTCAATTTAACTCGCGCTGAGGAATTCATCGTTTCAATCGACCACATCAACACATCAACACATCCACGTAAAAAGGTTGGCGAATTGAACCTTTTAAAGCTTAAAATGCAATCCAGTCCAGCTGTTAAGACAATTACAATGAGTGAAAGGCTGTATCTCTGTGGACATGTAGTCTTTGGATAATGGTGCTTGTTTTCTTACAAGAGAAAACCATGTAAAATAAAGCACACTTGATCAAATTCAGTCCATTATGTTTTATTAATTAAGTTTTTTTTTTTTTCTGTTTGGAAACATTTGGGCTTTGGAGCAAGTGACAATGTGAATACAAGACGAGGGAAATCCATTTCATCCTACTGCGGGGACATTTAAGTAAGTGGGTGAATAAGTGTGGTTTTCTAAGAAAGTACTGTGAAAACACCCTTAATATTTTAGGGTGTCCCAGGGATTTGTTTAAAGAAAAAAAAAAAACTCTCTCTCTGCAAATGTGTTTTCTACTTGTGCATAAAACTGAAAGGACAGGGGAAAAAAAGAAAGCATGCAGGAATTTCGAGGTATCTATTTACACCACACGAGGAAATACAAATTCAAAATCCGCAGATTTCTCCTCTGTCAGTCAAGTCTAAGTAATATAATCCTTGTAAGCATGGGGGCGGGGGGAGATACTGGTGTTGACCGAGGCGTCAACCGCTGAGTGAACCGCAAGTGCCTTTTTTGCCAGTTTGTGCTGCAAATTTGCCCGTGTGCACGGGACATCACCAAGTCTGGTTTTAATACAGTGCCAGGGTAGATTAAAGTCTAAATTGGGACACTTTGTATTACGGAGTCCGTTTGTGCTGCATTTACTGTGGTGCGAGCGGGGATGGGTGGGGGGTGGGGGGTTATGAGTTCATAAAAGGCCCATGACGCATCACCATGCTTTTACAAATTCAGACATGAAAACTCGGCCCACATGTCCTTCCCTCTTTCCCCCCCCCCAATTTCTTAACCATCCCAGCACATTCCTCTAACCTTGTTAAACTGGGCTGCTTTGGGGTTGTTACATGCCGCCGCAATCTCTGGCAGTGGATTCATTTCCACCACCATTAAAAACGAAGGGGGAAAAATGGGTTCACGTCGGCCATATATAATTTACAGACACTGAGATCTTTAGAGGAGGAGGAGGGACTGCTGTGATGTTACTTGAAGGTGTGGCCTCTCTGGGGGACAGGCGTCTAGACACGAGGCAGGTTGGTTAGCGCTGGCAAACGACGGTGGGGCCTCTTCGTGGCGTGACAGCCCAACAAGAAGGGAAGGGGTTTTCGGGCCAGTAAGAGCGGGAGAGGTCCGGAGGCAGACGGACGGATCCGTCTATGGACGGGTACAATAATGAACTCTATTGAAGGTGAGCAGGAGCCAGGTGGCCGGCCCTTTCAGGGGTGGATAAAAGGCAATCAGCCACCCCCCCCACACACACATTGTTTGTTTGTGTGTGTGTGTGTGTGTGTGTGTATATGATGCACACGTTCCTGTACAAGAGGGAAGAAGGGATCAGTCAGAGAATGGAATTGTGTGCGAGCGTCGAGAATTGCTTCCAGGGGAGCTGGAGAGTGCTGCTGTAGATGGACTGGTTTTATAGCCTCAGCTAGACATCCATTGGGAAATCCCCTCAGGATTCGTTGTGGTAAGAATAAAGTCCCGATGTCAAGCATAAGACCGTTCAATAATCCTCCACTGTAAATTGATAGTTTGGAGTATGTTGCTCCTCATGGTGTCATGGGCTTCTCAAACAGTTTTCTTCTTCTTTTTTTTGAGCTATACGTTTTTGCATCCGGCAGTTAGTGAAACTTGTGTTTTATTCTCCCAACTGCAATCATCCATACTTCGATATTCAAACCGGGCAGCACCTGTTTGAATGAGTGAAGGCCAGCGCAATATTGTGCTGTTAAGGAGCGTCATATGGGGGGGAGAATGATGATTGTCTCCTTCCCAGAGAGGTTCCTCGGAAGGCACAGCATGGCGCCCACTCCATAGATAAACCATCAGATGTTTCGCCTCCTTCGATTCAGGCTATGAATCTTCTTAACTGCGGCTCAACCCTCCCTCCCCGCCCCACACAAAATGACAGAACAAGTAATGGTCAAATCACTATTTGTGACCCCCCTACAATTTCAGCTCTCCCGACAACCGCTGTCGAAGCTTTCCCTTTCACTCGTCCCCACCCCTTCGACTCCACGGCCCTTTCTTACCTTTTTCTGACGGGGTTTAGCTCCTGTGGCATGCACGCTGCGCTGTTCGCTGGCGCTAATGCATTTACTATCAATGGCTAATTAAAAACGGAAGCATCACTTTGGTAAAACATCTGTTCCGTTTCTCAATGAGCGGGGGCTGTCTTGAAGCGATTGCACTAAGTGTCATTAAGTGCTGATCAAACGATGCTGCCCGGTCAGTGGTGGTGAATGTTGCCGGATGTGTGCATGCCCTGAATCCAAATACATCCAATACACAACAATCAGTTTATCTTCTTCTTCTTTTTTTTTTTTTTGGGGGGGAGGGGGGTCTATGCTCTGCCATTGCTGTATGTGGTCTGTTCTTTCTTTTGCATGCAGTGTGCTGCTTTTCTTCTTTAAATATCTTCACTTTGTTACCAATTCATTTATTTGTTTGTGTGCTTCTTAACATCTCTTCAGGGACTCTATGTTAGCCCTCTAGGCTAATATAAAGTTTTGCTGTAAATAAAGATAAAGAAAGAAAAGAAAAAGGGTCATTTTGAAGTATCCATTATGATCCACATTCTTGGTTCTCATGTTATTTGTGTTCTGGACCGCTTGCCCCTTCACGCATGGACATGTGAATGTTGTTCTAGTTGTTGCATGACAACTTACTTAACAGTCTAAATTGTCCCTGATTGTTGGTGTTTTGACATCAGCAATGGGGATTTTGAAACCGTTTACCAAAATGAAGCTGTTTCCACTGCGCTGTGTCGACTTTACCCAATCAACAAATGCTACCCCTGCATGTATCTGGGGCATACATTTACATACAGACAAAACCGAGATGGGGAGAATGAGAGAGACTGGGCAGAGAGAGGAGAAGAGGGAAATATATCCCAAAACATTATTCATCTGAAAGTCGGAGAGCAGCCGGAAAAGAACCATCAAAAGGGGAGTGAATTTTAAGCGAGGTGCGGGATACTTCAGAGAGACTGATGATGTGTTTCCTAACTAGGTCAGACAAAGGAACCCGTGACATCTGAGTGACTTTAATGATATATGGTGAGATAATGTAGCTGATGGTCTGACTTCTCAGGCCAACCCTGTCTCCTACAGAATTACCTTCACGTACAACTAAACTACACTCTGAATTACGTTTTGAGGGAACTGTATTACACTCTCTGATTAAGGTCACAGTCTTAAACACGTGGTTGGCGTTGTAGATTGTAACCAACCCAACAACCAGGGATCTTTCAGCCAGGCGGCCATTGTTCTTGCCCATGTTAATGTTGGAGTTTTTTATTTATTTTTTAACTTAAGTTACGCCACTTACGTGGTTATGTAAACCAAACATGGCTCTTTTCTGAGAAGACGGAATTTTATTTTGAAAAGACTGTCTGCATGTAACGGTAGCGGTAATTGATACGCGCTGCTGGCTTTCGTAGGAAAACGTACGAAAAATGAGGAGTAACTTTTCCCCGTAAGCTATCACACGAACTGTTGTATTAGGATACGTTGCCTGGGTGAAAGTCACACACCATACTCAGCCATACACCTTGATTTGAAATGTATGTTAGCAATTTGGTGTCACATACACAATACCCTACAAATGATCAACATCAGCCCTTCTATCCTTTATTCACACAGTGTGTCACAAAGAAGACACAAGGATCAGTTCACTAACGTATGTCAGTTATGGTTATGGATTCAGCAGCAGGTGAGCTCCGTTGGCTGAGAGCTTGTTCCATATATATGCATCACTATCTTTTATTTAAAAGTTTGATTCTTAAGATTATCTCGAGGGCGGCTGAACGTACTTTGTTAAACCATAAAAACAACAAAGTGAGTCATGTCAAGGTTTACAGACTGCATGAAGTTTATTGCCCATGTGATAGTCTTTTTTATTAAGACCTAATGGATTTGGCCGGTAAGCGCAACTCTCCAAGGCTTTTGTGTTTCCAAAGATGCTCTTTTTTTAACCCCCCCGTGCTCTTTGGTATCTCCCGCCGTCCCTGCCCGAATCGTCACTTTCTGAATTACTGTGTTTCCCTTCTCCAGTCTTTTCTGTGCATCCCATCTATGTGAGCGCGGTCTGTCGCTTGTTCCCATATAATGTCTAAAAGGCAGCATTCCAGGTCCTATTGTGTAACGCACTGGTGTGCATTGCTGAACTAATGGCTTTTAAGATGTCAAAAGGGAAATGTAGCGTGCAGAAAAAGAAAACTCCCTGCCCTGTGTGGCGTTTTCATCTAAAATTGGTTCCTGTGCACTCGGACGGCTGCCATCCATTCTGCGAGAAACCTCTTTTCCCCTCTCTCTCTCTCTTTCTCTCTCAAAGAATGGTTAACAGCAGCAGGCAGCCGTGGCAATTCAAGTGGATGCATATTAAATTCTCTTAATGTTCACACCGCCTTGTGAACTTGAAAGCACGGCGTACAAAAGATGTCGACTGTCTTTTTTTTGTCGTTTCGTGCGACTCTCGAATGCGGCGCTCTCAGGTGGCAGTGGGATGGATCTGAATCAGTTATTTCCACTCCTGGCTTTGTTAAAAACAGCGTCTGGTCTGCTCTCAGGTGAGCAAAGAAATCTCACACCCGCCCCGCCGCCACAACGGCTCGCACGGCGCTTCTTTGCTCTGGCAATCTTTTTCTTACCCGGCAAATAAAAAGGAGCTGTGTGAGTTTTATCGGCAGCACAACGCTCCCTCTGAAGGCTCCCTCTCAGGAAATGGAGGTGGAAGTGAGGGGTTGTGCACCGTCAGTTATCAGATATACAGTAGTTGCTCTGGGATATTACTCGCTGATAGATTCTGAACAAGACATCTGCCGGTGCTCTTCACAGGAGAGCGGACACTATTTGATTCCGAGATTGGAAATCCAAAGCAAGTTGCAATTGTTCCAGTTGTTGTCGGGGCAACACAGTGAAATTGCACAGCCGCGCTGACTCCCTCCACTCCCTAATTTACCAAGCCATGTAGGTTAAGAGGATGTGTAACCAAGACAAGGGGACATCTCTGCTACATCCACAACACTTGCACGGACACATCCAGACAGGTGCTAAAATGAGACATAAGGGCCTGTAAAACACGGAAGGTAGCTGAGGAGCTGCAGATTCTGAGGGGACAAGGAGACTCCACCGTCTCAGGCCATAACCCCACACACACACACAACAGCATAACCATGTACCATTAGTCTTCACGGATGTGACACTCTTTAATTATTTCCAGGGGAGGCTGAATGATTTGTATTTCCGTCGATGAGCTACGGGCCCCTTTTCTTCATCTCGTGTTAATGATTTAACTAAGTGCCTCTCATGTGCTTTATGTGCATATGAATTCTGTTCCCCATATTTTTATTCTTTTTAAAGCCCAGCATATTCCCACTGATGGCTGTATGATTCTCTGGCTCCTGCTTCATTGTCATTATTATTGGAGTATAAGGTAATCACTACCGTTGCTATTGCTATAATTGGCTTTACTGCGTGTATATGTGTGTGTTGTTGTTTGTTCAAAGAGATGTCCTTCAGTTGACATGAAGCTCTTTTTGAGAATCAACCTGCGAGCTTTGAAGCTCTGCCTCTCGCTCCGTTTCTTTGTTTTGGTTTGTTTACCTTGTAAATTGGTGAAACCTCTCCTGAACCCCCCCCCTTTTTTCCCCTCCCCATTTCCCAAGACATTGTCGCTGTAAATAGATTTACCTTTCCCCATAGCAAAGTCCTTTCTGCATATGTTTCATCTCCCCGATCAAGCCTTTCATCCTCCCTCTTCTCACTTTGGGACTAAACTGAGGGGGCAGATTGATTCAAGGTGTCGCCCCCCCCCCCCATCTAGCATCTCAATTGTGTCATTATGTTTGGTTCTATTTGTTCTCTCACACCATTAAGCGCTAAGGACTTCCTTGTTCTATCTGCATCTAATTAATTGTGTACGTCCCTCTATTTCATTAGAAAGCAGCATAAACAAACCCGAGATGTGCTTTTTCTTGAGGTGAAAATGGCCTGTTTAAAGATGCATTTGCACAAGCCGCCGTTATAACAGCCTCGCTAAACTGACAGTGTTACCTCTCCATTCATTCAACATTTAAATCTGCCTGCCACACGTCGGCAAACAATGGAGGAGTGGCTTCCAAAATCCCCGGTAATCCATCTTCTCGCCGAATACCGTGAAAGGACTGGCTGGTAACTGCTTGTGACAGCCAACACGACGCGCCGAGACAGATGTCATAAGTTATTTCCGTTGGCAGTCAAGAGGCGTTATGCAACTTTAATGATGACTTTTCGTCGAGCCTCACAAAGCCCCCCGCCGACTTCGAGCATGGATGTCGTGTGTCGTACGATGTCTCCACGAATGCCCCCACAAATTCGCCACTCAAAGAGCCCTGAGCCTGCTGCTAGAGGAGGTGTCGCTCCCCTCCAGCCACCTTGAGTTGTGCCGCCGCTCCTCAAATAACTCTTTGTGCAAAAGGAAGTTGCTTTAAGCGCAATGGATGTGCTCAGTCGGCAGCGAAAGGCCCCGAAGGAGTCCGAGAACACAAATGAGGCCTGGGAAATAATGATTCAATCCCTCCCTCTTTCTCCTCTCTCTGTCATCCGTGCACGCATGCACAACATGCGATGCCCCCCCATGTCTCTTTTTCTCCACCAAGTTTGGTTCTCAGAACATTTCACTGCGATGGCGGAAGAAGTCCTCCTATTCCTCCGCTCGCTAATGTTCAGACGCAGTAGCTCCTGTTCCAGCTTCCTTCCCCGACCCCTCCAACATGTCACCTGTCTCTTGCTCGCGCCTATTTTCGTCCCCATAGCTCACGCCTAAATCCTCCTCCGTAGGTCTAGCATGTCCCACTGTCTCCCATTACCCTCAGTTGCCCCAGCCCCCGTTCTGTGCGGCGTCGTGGAAACCCACTCATCGACAAAATGTTTCCTTTTTAGTTTACGCATGGTTACCGGCCGACCACGGATACATAATCCTCTCCCCAGCTCATCGGGGCTGCCGACAGCAGCGGTCGCTCTTGCCAAAGCCACCCAGAGCGGAGGAAGAGAGAGAGAGAGAGAGAATGAGGGCAGGGGCCGGGGTTTTCGGTCTGCAGGGTGGGCGGAGACAACTAGGTGGGGAAGCGAATTATCCCAAGGATGATCTGGCTTCTGGACTGAGCAAATAAAAATTTATATTAATTTGCCAAAGACCACCAAAGTGTAATGTGCAGCCCTAATGAATGGGAATAGCAAATTGTAAACTGGCATATACAAACACAGGCTGTCTGAATAATTCCATTAGAAAACAGTCAATGTTAATTTGGGCCGTAATTAGGCCCCTTCTCCCAGAGACATGCTGGCCTAATTGATTGCTGGCGAAATTGCAGGAGATTGTGTTTACTTTTTCATCCCATCTAGTTAGGAATTCTCCCTACGTCGCATGTCTCATGTTCTGTCTTTCATCCCCGACCATAACAATCCGTCTCATGAATAAACTAACAGAATGGCCGGAGGTTTATTCTTGGAAACAGGAAACACAATTATTGTAAACTCCAGGTACACCTCTCTAAAGGGAGGATGGAGGGGCTAAAGCAGTTTAATTTCATCACTATGGGTGTGTGTGTATATGCTTGCTTTTACCCCCCCCCCCGATAAAAATATAATTTGTCCGCCATTGCTCACAAAATGTGACTTTTTGAAACATTGAAATAGTGTTTTCTATTGTGCCTTTGGTCGAAAATGTTTGCTTCCTCCATGGCTCGTGGCGGAATGTTTAATCTGTGAGAGTACAGGTATGGCATCACGGTGTCATCATGGTCCTTGAAATCTTTAGCCCCGGGGCGGCGCACGCTACCCACTGTGTTGCAGTGTTTCTGCAGAGGAGGAGTGTGCCTTCCAGTGCAGTGTTTTGTGCGGTTAACATTTTTTGTTGTTGTTCCTTTTATATCAACGTGTGGGTGGTATTCGCTGCAATGTTGGATGTCACGTGCGCACTGAATGACTTGAATGAAAATCCGGGTGGATCCTGATTGCGTCCAAACGGCCAGTCGGTCTGAGTCTTGTGATTGTAATGAGCGGCTGTTTTTCTTTTTTTGTTTTTTTTTAACGCTGCTCGGATGTATTTACAAAAATCCATCCGTCTGGCTTTCCAAATTTTTGTTTTTATCCACCCTTCCTAGATTCCTCCAGTGTCCCCATTAATGCAAGAAAAAAGGGAAAGCAGAAAGTGACATCCTACTCTTTTTTTCTTTGACCATTCAACCAGCTGAAGGGGGCCGGTGCATTTCATAAGTGCCCCGCGACAGCAGTTTTGTTTTCTTTATTGTCCGATCAGGAGTCTGGGGGCTGATGAAAAAAAAAAAAAAAAAAAAAAAAAATCAACACCGCCCGCATCCAATGGCAGCACACTCGCCTTATGTGCGTAATCGGAGTGTGCTGGCAGCGCCTGCAGTAATGACTTAATATCAGTCCTCCCACGGCGGAGCAGATGAGAGCACAGGTGTGCAAACTGTCCCCCTGTCACATGGCACTGCAGGGGCCCACACGAGCCATTCTCCATTACTTATCACCACCATCGGGCCATTAATGCACATACTGGCATTGACATATATATATATATATATATATATATATATGTCCTCTACTCTGGTAGCTCTTCCTAGCTGTTTTGCATACGAGGCATGTGCAGCCCATTGCCCCTTAGGTGTGGAAACATCCTACCCTCAGGCGAGGATGTGCTTCCACTCGCCCTCTTGTCTCTTTCTCCCCGTTTCCCTCTCTCTCTCACACACACACACACACACACACACACACACCCATGCACCTGCAAGTGCCAACACGGCTACATTGTCTAGCTGGCACAAAAACGCAGCAGGGGAGAGAGGTGAGGTGAGGAGAGAGGGGAATGGCGATGACTAGTGATGGGGATGTGTTCCAGCTCGAATCTCATCCAAAGCCCGCCCCGCGTCCATGGCAGGACGGACCCAGCTGCCATCAGGACAGAGCGTGCACGGCCCTGTTAACAGGTCAGGTCGGCTCTGCTGCCACCGCACTCCGTTACTCCTCTCTGAGTGTAGCAGCCTTTTTTTTTGTGTCGACAAATGGCTTGAAATGGAGACAAAATCACAGCATGCGTATCAAAGATAGAAACACAGGCAACACGTATTTCATTCAGGCTTGAAAAGAATGATTTAAAAATGACAACACTGGATCCCATTTGAGTAGTTTTGGCTGTTGTTTTCGGTCACGCCGCGATGGTCGCGTTTACAGATCTCAGCAGTTACTTTGGTGTAATCATCACCCGGTAAAAACACACAGCCGAATCCATTATGATAAGCCTCACTTTATTTCTTTTTTTTTTTTAAATGAGCTAGAATATCCTTGAACATGCTTCAATTGACACAGCTGTGGCACATTGCAGGTGAGAGACGTGAAGTCAACGAGAAGAGGCAGACTCTTTTTCACGATAATCTCAAGAGCAATTTTGCATACAAGTTATGGCAGCAAGTTGATCTGACTATAGCTGCCAAAAGGTATAAGACAATTGCACAAAAATAATTTAAATGCATTTGGTGTATATTCATTGCACACATCCTGGGAGCAGCTGCAGCATGTTGGTCTCAGCTCACAGTTCGAAAGAAAACACATCAAGGCAGTTTGACTCGCTGCTGGACACCAAATCATTTGCTGCGTTTCAAAAGAGAAAAAAAAACAAGAAAGAAACTGACTCACAGCGTGCTCGTGGCTTCACAGCTAAAGAAAAAGTCGTACTGTAGATGAGCTACAGCGGGATGAGATGACCGAAAAGACCTGGGAAACCAATGGTAATTAACTTCACACGGTTTTCTGTCTGAGTAATTATCATTTTTTTTATGTGTTGAAACGACAGAGTCCGAGTGGAGAAGTTCAAAGGAAAAGTTAATGTTGTTAGTTGTATCTCAACAATAAAATAACGATGTAATGTAGAGCAGACATTACAGATGTCTGCATGACACCGTCGAGGAGCACAAGGTCAGCTATGATGTATATTTTCCAGGAACATGAATGCTTGATTTCTGTCTTTGATTTCCTTCTTGACATCTTGTTTAAAAATTCATGCAGAATTAATTTGCACTGTCGAGATGATTTTCTAAGTGGCACATTTAGCCCCCAACAGGCGGTAGCTGCGTAAAGCGTAAAAATACCACCCACTGGTTTAATTTTTCCTAGACACGTATTTTTTGACCGAAATTGTCGCACATTAAAAAAAATTAAAAAATACAACCTCATGCTGTGTCAGTCACGTCTACACACCGACTCTGAAACCTTCTGTAGTCACCAAAGTTTTCGGAACAGGTTTGATTTTCAGCGTTTTTTTCCCCATTCTTCAGAGTTGTTTGACCAATCAGAGCCACCTTAAGAACACAATGGCAGCTGATTCCCTCAAATCCACTGTGTTCATGCGTCTCCCAGCACAAAGCGCTCCATGACAAACAAAGTGAGGAATACAGCGGTGCAGAATTTATGCATTATTTCTGAGCATAATATTTTATATTTGATGGTGGGTTTAGAAACTCACCGAACTGATGACACGGGGGGGCGACATGAGAAACAAGCCAGTCTTCACTGTGATAGTGTGCGTTTCTCTTCCCAACACCGTAGATTTTGCATCAAGCATTCACTCCCATGATGTTCTTCCATCACTCGGAGGTCAAGTTCAGGCCAGCGTGCTATTTCCATGCAACATAGCTTCAAAGAAATGTGGGGCCATTCAGAAACAGGCCTGCTCTTTGAGCTGGCTTAGTTCTGTTTTTTCCTTTCATATATATATACATACACATACATATATATATATACACATATATATATATATATATATACATA
>NW_022280046.1:7640088-7674856 GCF_004355925.1 Anarrhichthys ocellatus
AAAACAACACAACAATGTGAAATACTCGCTTGCAAATATTACATGTCGAGGGCTTTTATTGTGAAAGATAAGAAGAGAAGTCTGCATCGGTATGCGCTGCCTTTGTCAAGGTTGAAGGGGATGATTAAGTTTGCCATCTTCGTTTGGAATACGGAGGCACCGAGATGTTAAATATGTTGATATAGACATAGGCGTAACTCAACCCTTTTCGCACGACTTCATTGGGTGATGCCTTTTTTTGCTGTCCGAAAGCTCAGAACAATTTTACTTGTTCTTGAAACAAATCACGTCGCTTTGTCACAGCAGTATATTCATATTTGGCACAAAAGTATTCATGACAAAACAGCTGTTTGAAAAATTTCCTGAAGTTAAATTAATCGATTGAAAAGAAATGCCCCCCCCCGATAACAAAACAACTGTGAAGTTCACAGTTAACACTATGTGTTAACATTATTAAAAATGTATCCAAATCCCAAATCTCTCCTGAACCTTAACCAGAGTGCTGTTGTTGCCTCAACCTAAAAACACACTGGTTTTAGGATTACATTTTTATTAACCCTGACATCCTCCCATCAGACTGTTTTCTGTTCAAAAAATGTCAGCATAATCCAAACGGCAACTGCTGTATTTGGAAAATGCATAATTGCTGCTAGCAATACTGAAAATTGGCTTCCTTGATCATTTGTTGAAACGCTTAAAACATGTTCCCTGACCTCTTGTTATCATGCAGATGAACACTGCAGGTAAGTCGGGTCAGTGAAGCATTGGAGCCTATGCTAGGGAATTATCTATATTGTACCATATATATCCATATGAATGTCTGTGAAAATCCAATTATTGATTATTCACGCTGGACTTAACCTTTAGGACATTGGTGCCTTGTTAGTATTGACCTAATGATACGCACACCGACCTGCTTGACTGCACCTGTGTCAATTATCCAGCGCCGCCTTGATTGCAATTGGCGGTCAGCTGACACCAGCCGTGGTATGTCTGTGAGCTTTTCACACAACCTGAAGAAGGCTGTGTGTTGAAATGTGGAGTTGCTGAGACAATTTGTTTTGTATCTATTTTTTAAACCTCATCTCACTCGTTAAGTGTAGATTTGTGTTATGTACACAACTGCTCTGTAATGATGAGTATTAATGTGATATCTCATTAGAAAGCTACGGTTCTTGTAATTCGATTTCTGCAAGCCATTTCAAGATACAATAACAACAGCAGGTACAGTTAACGTCTCTGTCAAACAAGCACTCCAAAAATAGCTGATAAATTATTATTACTGAATTGTAAACCGTGACTCAGGTACCTGGATTATCAAGAGCAAAGTCTGGTTCATGAGAATTTTCAAGAATCTGTGAAAGTTGACAATGGTTAAATATCTTATAGTTAACCATACATTGACATAAATAGACTATAGTTTGAATTTCGGACACATAGTTTATCATAGTATATGCATTTTGACGTGGTGACGCGAGCCTCCAAATGCGTTTTTACGCGGCCGCACTCTTAGTAAACCAGGTGTAAAATATTAATTTTCTGTTGTATTGTTATCAAATTCGAACTTGTACCAGGTATCATGACTCCATACCAGTGTCTCTTCTAGGTCATAAGTCCCAGCCATAGATAACTGCTGCCATCTGTTGGCCAAAACAAATGTAGGCGGAAATAAAAACCTTATTTTTCAGTGTGCTGTAAACCCCATAGCTCAATGCTAGTAGCACTTACAGTGATTCTGACTGGTTGTGAAGAAACTTCAGAGTGTTACCGTTCAATAGAGACTAAAACCATACATGTACTCCCAATGGTTCAATAAGAGCTGTCAGTTTACTTTGGGTACGCGGTGGATAGGCGTTTTAGGCAAATTTTACAGGAGTGATAAGTTAAGCTTCATATTTTTGCGTTATGACTTATTGATCACAACGCTGAGTACAAGTCTAACCTTTCTTTGGTCTCTTGATATGTCCTTAGATCCAAAGAGCCCCTTTTCTTTATTTTGTTCTCCTTTTATACCTGCATTCGTGAAGTAGCACTCCACAGCCAATACCAGCATTTTGGACTTTCCATAGCAAAATGAGTGTGACAATGTGACAATCACACTGCATGGTACCAGTGTTGCTTCAACGCAGGGGAGCGCAGTTTTAGGTTTTGTCTCGTGTCAACAGTCAATATTAGTTTATTTGAAAGTTTTGGGTTTCCTAAACTCTTCTTCACTAATAGGGGCTGCAGATCACAAAACACTCCATGAGTCATGTAGTGCTTTTGGAAGACAAACTACCTACAGCATTTCATCATATTGTGTTTGGAAACTTGCTTTAAACCTTACTCTGTGCCGCTTGTTTCCCCTACATCATGTGGAACACATTCCCCTTATTTTGAAATAACTCAAAAGCCTCATCTTTCCTTTTTTTTTTTTTTTTGAAGGAAAGTGATGGAGACTGTTTTTTCTCAGAGTGTAATACGATTGACTCAGATGACACACCCGCTTCATCACCGCTAATTGCCCTTTCTTGCAACTACGCCACAGAGGGATTTGTATGAACCCGCGGGACATCAAAGACAAGCATCCGTCTGCTCATCCATATATCCCCCGTCTCTTTAACATCCCCTCTTATAAAAAACAGTGGTTTGGCTTAATTGACTCTGCCCCATCCGGAGTAGCTCTTCCATATTACTGAAACCTAAGCTGCTTGCGAGTGTCATGAAGCAAGCCAGCACGGGCCCGGGGGGGGGGGGGGGGGCTAGAAAATATTCTGCGACAGCTTCCCCCTCTTCCCCGAGCCCTTATTGTTCTTCCTCCAGCGCCATTGGCTGAGAATGGAACATTTGGTTGATTAAAGGGGATTTGGTGGTGCGCTGTGTCATGTTCCTGTAATCTCCTAGATGATGGATTATGGGTCTGCCCTTTCATATTCCCCTAATCTTGCGCCAGCCCCCCCCCCCCGATGACGTCTGCGCGGCGAGTCCCAGTTGCCTTGACACCCACGTCGCCTTCCCAGAGGCCTCGGCTGTCCTGGAGGAGCAATTTGATCCAGTCAGCCAGATTCCTGAATACAATTGCATTGCATGAGCGGCTTACAGTCAGCGAATGCCTGGCACTTATCTCTCTGCATTCCTAAACTATAGCCATAATAGAGAGATTGTTGAATATTCTCTGGGTTTTTTTCCGTCTTCATATTTGATCCATATATCCCTTTTCTTCGAGATCAGAAAGGGTGGTGGTTGTAGAGCGAGATAATTACTATTCAGAGTATTTTTAAACCCAAGGGAGCGTCAGACCCGCCATCTGTCATGAGGCATATTCTCACCTGACACCGATGATTCGGCCGGTGGGTCTCTCGGGATTTTGCATATGATGAGGCAGAAATATATTGAAATTAATAAGGTGAAATAGACGGACGCGAGCCTTGGCCTTTGCCTTTTAAGTGGCTGACAGTCATCGCCCTCCGAGACGCTTCACGAGGAGAGAGGGACGAGAGTGAGAGAGAAATAGAAAAGGGACAGAGTTGGACGAGGCGAGAGAATAGTTTTCCACTGCCGCCGCCCCTAACAATAGCCCTGTCATTTCCATGCGAAGAGCAGATGCCCAGGTTTCCCGGTGGCATCTCCAGAGAGAATGTCAGGGGAGAAATAAATCTCCCAGCCAATTTATGTGAGGAAGGTGAAGTTTTTTAGTTTCTTATTCTTCCTTTCCATAGTAAAGGCGAGAAAGGAAAATCACTGACAGCTCTGAGTGGAGATTTTCTTTCTTCTTTCCTCGTTGACATGGCATTTTTATTCATTGGACCTCCCGAATGCACTCTTGTGCAACGTGGGGGTGAAAGAGAGTCAAAACCAGTCCATGTGAAACTCCCCAGACAGCTGAATGGTAAAAAAGTGAGAAATGTTTCTTTTTACAATAGAGCTCGAAACCCCACCGATCTACTGGCTGTTTTTTTTTGTTGTTTTGCGGTAAGATTCCATAATAGCCAAGCTGTAAATACTCATGCGAGGAGCACATTGTGTCCTTGAAAACACATGACCCCACATACACCTTCCTTTACAAACTTCCGTTGTACATGTTATGTAGCATTTACCTCAAAGCAAAGTAACAAGAACATCCAATGGCAAACTGAAGCACATACAATTCGCTGTAATGATCTGTTTGTGTTGCTCTTAGTGATCTTGAAAAATGAGGACAAAAAAAAAACATCAAGCCAATCAGTTTGGTGGTAAAAACACATATTTGGTTGCTGCGGGTCTATACAGTAACTGCCTTCAATATGTCTGCTCTCACAAAACACACTGTAGCACGGGGGAAACATGCTCGGGATTCAGCACATGTGGGACACGCTGATGTATCATTTCATACCAAACAAAGCAGTTAATAAGCTTGAAAAGAAGTGAGGGGGAACCAAGAATCCTGCAATTTACAGTATAGCAGACGAGAGGAACAGGTTTCAGAAGCGTAATGTGAATTTACGTAACAGTACCACCTCGGAAATGCCATGCAGAAGAGAACACCCACATCGCTACTCTTCTACGGCGAAAAACATCATAATTATTTGCATGCTAAATTTGCTGATTAGCTCTTAACACTAAGTGGAGCAGAGGCTGATGGGGATTCAATAGTTTTGCAGGTATTTGTAATTATGAACCAGTATTTTTTTCTCTTGATGATGCACCTAATGAAAAGTTTAGGGATTGGTTTCCTCACAACTCATTTGTAGTTACAATTCTTCCTGAACACATGGACGTCTGTACCAAATGTCATGCCGATCCATTCAGGAGTGATACTCTGAAAAAGCAGAGCAGATGTGCTATGCACGTGGACTCATGCCCTGGCCTATACAATGAGCAAGATCCTAGGGAAGTGACCGCAGTCTAATCCAGAAGAGCTCAGAAAAGAAGGTGCTGTACAGATGTTGGTTGCTAATATTAGAATGTTAACAAACAGAGAACAAACCGGAGATCTAGGGCAGGCAGGCTGATTGTATTTACACATACAGGTTCAGTTCATTGCTCAAGAAGCTAGGCACGTTAACTATTAAAGAGTCCATACTGACACATGAATAAAATACCGTATGAGATGGAAATGAAATAATGATGATTGCACAGTCTGTAGCGGTTCAATGAAAGTTATGAGGATCGCATTTCATTCCGTATTTATTACCATTTTCGCTACGTAACTGGAGGGTACAAGTCGCCCTTTCCATTGAGAGCGGCTAGTGTGGATGAAAAAGCCCATTGTTGGAGGGGTTCTCTTGGGCCAGCGTTTTGTGGTAGCTGTTCAGCTTGCAGCCACAAATATCACTTTTCACATAAACCCCCAAATACAGCAAGAGGAACATTGAAGTTACTCTAAAGCAATTAAAAACCTGATTACTTCGCAATTAAACATTCTGCCTGAAACGTTTGGGTAATGCCAGTGGGTGTACTGTCATCGATACTGGGACCCGGTTAATGTAGAATTTTGCTAGAGAGATATTACACACGGAAAAAAAAACAATGTTAACCATGAGTTTACTGCGACCACAGTGGAGCATCATAGTTTGAAGAGCTATGCTACTCAGAGCGTTAGAAAGTGACACGAAGGGTCCTGACCAAGAGTCATTATCTGACCAGTTAGAAAAGAGAACGGGTTGGACACATCTTTATGTCTGGTATTGTATAGGCACCCAATAATTGTTAAGACCTTAAGACACAGGGGCTTAGCAAAAAAACAACACAACAATGTGAAATACTCGCTTGCAAATATTACATGTCTAGGGCTTTTATTGTGAAAGATAAGACCATATGTCTGCATCGGTATGCGCTGCCTTTGTCAAGGTTGAAGGGGATGATTAAGTTTGAACAAAAACATGAAGCCAATCAGTTTGGCGGTAAAAACACATATCTGGTTGCTGCGGGTCTATACAGTAACTGCCTTCAATATGTCTGCTCTCAGAAAACATACTGTAGCACGAGGGAAACATGCTCGGGATTCAGCACACGAGCGACACGCTGATGTTTGGGGATTGGTTTCCTCACAATTCATCTGTAGTTACAATTCATCCTGAACACATGGATGTCTGTACCAAATGTCATGCCGATCCATTCAGTGGTTGTCAAAACAACCACGATTTCAACATTTGTGGAGTTCCAGGAAAAGTCAAAAGGGAAAACTCATGAGGCTTCACCCTCTGTCACCGCATGACTGTCTTTATAAAAGTCTGTACCAAAGTGGTCAGCAAACAAACAGTGGTTAAACAGTGAAAAGATCTGGCAGTTCTGAAGTTGATGTAGCACTCGTTACTCATGAACAATGCATGCTGCAGATGCAATGAGGTATCAGCCCCTATACTGGATCTCTTGATTGTACCACATGATAGCAATTCATTCTTGATCTCGTCAGACTGTGACTTAACTTTTCTCAATTACTTGAGTGTCTCTAACTCAAGATTTTGGCCTTTACAGCCCTTTTTGAAGTAGTTTTTGTTCCAATAAGTTCTCATTCCATCTTGTCACATACTTGCACTTTGTCAGATCCCTTTGCATCATTTTCTAAAGCGCTGGGTAGCCCAGCACATGGACGCAGTGAATACATGGTTAGTGTTGTGAATTCAAACATTTACTAAGGTTTAGGAAACACATCACGGT
The DNA here is from genome assembly GCF_004355925.1 of Anarrhichthys ocellatus. Taxonomy (NCBI): domain Eukaryota; kingdom Metazoa; phylum Chordata; class Actinopteri; order Perciformes; family Anarhichadidae; genus Anarrhichthys; species Anarrhichthys ocellatus. The sequence continues at coordinate 7,646,707 of NW_022280046.1, forward strand.
TGGGCTTTAAACAACTACGTAAATTAAGAGAAATGCAAGAAATGCAAGTAAGTGCTTTGGGACACAAACACCGGCCCTTTGTGCGTCAGTATGGACGACAAGGGGTGTCACAAAGAGTCTATGTTTTGACGCTCTGGGAATGTTTGTTTGCGGAGTTGAAGAACAGACATTAACTCAGTCAATGAGTTAAATGAATGAAAGGAAGCAGTGTTCCATGCCAAGTTCCATCAATGAAAGTGAAACATCATCAAAATTTGGAGATGCTGTGTCAGCAAGAGAAAACTGAGGCTAGTGAAAGTTTGAAAAAGTTGAATTTCTCGAAGATCACGTACATTTCTCAGGAGTGGGACCCGTGTGTGCTGGTATGTTAGTGTGTGTCTGTGTTTCCTGTGGTGTAAGCCAAGGATGACAGCCTTGTAGGGCACCAGAGGGTTTCACACCGCAGAGGTCAGCGACTACTTTCATTCGTTCAGCGATGACGAGGTTTTGCACTTAAGAGCATAACACTCAAGTTTCGCCAGGCAGCGCAGCGAAGATATTGACAAGCCACTACATGACTATGTAGATAGGGAGAAGTGTTAATTAGAGAAAGAAAAAAAAAAAGCTTCTTCACATCGCTGGTTGATGACTCAGTGGCAGTCAAAGCCATGAAAACATTTTTTTTTTTAAGCTGTTCTTCGCAAGAAACAGTGAAAAAGTATTTTTTTTTTTCACTCAGGATTTCAATTAAACTGAGTATGAGTCGTCTTGGCCTTATTGCACAAGAGGAAAGTCAAGAATAATTCAGAAAGAAAATCATTTATCTTTGTGACACATCCAGAGTTCAAGTGGAAAGCTGGTGCGGAGGAGGTCTTATTCACATCCACCCTGTTCCGTCTGTCCCGCTCGGCGGAGCCTCCTGGCCCCGTGGGGGTCTGCCCGCTAGCGTGGCACACAACTTGGCGCAGGGATCCGCAGTGCCGGCTGGTATTTTCTTTCTTTTTTTTTTTTTGTTGGGGTGGCTCCTCCTCGGCAGGAATGTCAGCTATACCTATAACGGTGTGCAGAAACGTTAACGTGCGCTGCCAAGGCGCTACCAGAGAAGCCCGCTCTCTTTTTAATGAGCCGGGCCACATAAACTGGCACATCACCTGCACTGCCTGGGCACAAGGAAGCTTATTGGTATGTGCATAAAACACAAGGTGTACAAAATGGTATGCCGTCCCTCCATCCGATGTGATGTTATTATGTGCATATCATTCCCTCCCTGGCCGATGTATTCAATGTGTAGAGTGTAAATGTATTTCGCCGTAGGAGACTGTCATTGTGAAACTGTTTGTAGGTATTTTTATCTGTTGAACATCACGGCAGCATATTTACAGTGAGCCAGATATTGTTTGGATGCCTGAATACAGATTGTACTGTGCGCCTGGACGACAATGGCTTATTCTCTTTCATATTGCCACGATGCTGCAACCATGTAAGTCACTGTCATTATCTATTGAACACTAGAGGAACAGTATTTGCACGAGAACATTGGACGTGGTGTACTGTGGCAATTTTTGCTGCTGATTCCATATCGAGCTCTGCTTTTCTCCAACGACAAAATAAGTTGTTTAGATTCAAGCTATGGGTTTGGTCAATTTCAGTCTAAAACTGCTTGGTCTAGGTTAGAGAAGGATCGTGGTCATGGTCAAAGGAAACTAGTATCGACTGTTCTCAGGAGATGGTCAGACACAATGTGCAGGCAGTTATCCTTGCTTGCAGTCTGGTTTTCCAATTCATCCCGACAAACAAACACGGGACGTTTGTCGAGGAGACCGCTGTTCGTGTCCCGTGCCAAAATTGAAGTTAAATTGACTTGTTTTCTTTGGTCTCTTGAGTCATTTGTGTGGTTAGTCACCAGTCACGTGACTTGTTAGTTTGTTTAGTTTTATCAGTCACATGACGAGATTGGACTTGGCGTGAGTCATTAGTCAAGTTACCGTCAACTAAGCTCTTCCTAAACATGTGGTTGTTTTTTTTTTTTTGCCTAAACCTAACTTCCTGTGACAATGGAAGATTATTTTGAAAAGACAGTGTGCATGTCAAGAGTGTATATTGACACGCCGTCCCTGACACGTCCAAAACCAACACTAGAGTGGTACGTAGATTATTAAACGACAAAGTGCTCTTATATGCGACTATTGCTTTTACAGCTGAGCTGATCAAAACATTTCATTTTTCGGGGGACCCTGTGCTAAACTACATATGACTAAAAATTCTAACATGAATTTCTATTGTCATCACGTGCTGTAGCGTTACGACACTGACAAACATAATCAAACCAAAAGTACTTAGGCGGGTGACTGTCCGAATACTTTTGGCCACATGTGTTTTGTCATTTGGTTGAACCAGTCCTTTATTTTGGGTCCTATTCCCGGGCTTTTTCTCTCTCACTTATGTTTTTTTTTTTTTCACAATGCTGCAACCACAAAATTCACACTCAATATCCATTGAACACTGGAGGAGCATTCCGGAGTAAGCACATTAGACGTAACAAATTTGCTGTTTTCTGCATATCCGCTTCTGCTTTCATCCAGCCCACTGTTTTAATAACGGCATCATCTCCATGTCACATCCCACATTACAGTGCAATTTGTCCTGATTCGAAGTGTATTGTTCGTTTGGCGGCGACACGCGGGCCACGTTGGGACGTCGTTAATACTGTCAGATGGCATCGCTTTTCAGCCAGTGTATTTGTGTGTGTTGTGTCCATTTGGGAATGAATGTCTATGTGATTTTTCCCTTTTTATTTTGCGTTGTCGCCATGTGTGTATACATGTGTAAGCGTGCACGTCCACTGTGGGGCCAGCTCTCCTCTGGACATGCCAGAGAGGGGGGGTAGGAGGGGGTTTCGGGTGATGGGATACACTGCCGCTGTCGGCCATCCTTCTGAGATAATGTCATAATGGGGGGGACAGCTGGCAGCTTCGTTTCCTGTCGGCGCACATTTTCTACTACATCAATAATGAGTGCCACAGCCCAGCCATGAGCGCCACGGCTCAGTAGGCGCATGACTGTATTCTCATGTGTCCTCTCGTTCCGTCTCTCCTTTCCCCCCCTCTGTCTGCATATCCTCCCTCCCTCGCTTATCTGTTGTTGTTTTTCTTTGCTTTTTTCATCTGTATTCTACCTCCTTCACTCTTTTTTCCACCTCACCATTTCCAACCTCAAGTATGTGTGATATCAATTGTTTCCTCCCACACAAATCTGCTGGTCCTCATTGCTATTCGCCTCTCTTGATACCTTTTTCATGTGAAATGAAGCATAAAAGCAAGCACGGTTTACTGTGTCTCAAAACATGAGCAGCGTTGTGATATTAGAAGAGGTTTTCAGCAACGCCCAGGTATGTTTTTGGTAAATATTGCCATATTTCAGGGCACATACAATGTAACTCCCATTAACTCAAATATAATATGGCCTATGTTTACGCGCAGCTCGACAGGACTCCTCCAGCCTTAATTCTAATTATGAAGGATGCTTGAAAGCCATTGAGAAAATGATCCATTTCTGTTTCAATTTAATTTTGTTGCTCGACCAATATTGAATTTTGGGAGTTTTCTAGTAGAATCCTCTGTAGGACCTTTCAGCTTAAACCCCTGTGATTAAATCTAAACTTTGACACACAGAGACATGAACATGATGACAGTCAGAGCTCCCATTTTGCACCAATCAGCAGAGGGAAGGCTCCCCCCCCCCTTCCACACTTTGAATGCATCGCATGGGAAATTCCACACTCCAATCTGATGTCATTTGCAGACCATGTGTTGGCCCTTCGTCGAGGCAGCGTTGATGCGTGGCAGAATTGAGAGACGTCGTTATAGCTTACTGTTAGGCATATTTTTCAGCTCCAGATATCTTGACTGACTACACAACTGAAGGAACACATCAGTAGATAATGAAAACATGTTACGATACCAAACTGTAAAAGTATTATGTTGTCATTGTCACAAATGAGTTGTACAGTGTGATGCATGCACATACATCGGTGCTGTCATTGGTTTATAGACATGGCAATGTCCGTCAGTCGGCCTCCGCCACTATGGTCCGGACATATCTCAACGATCGTTGGATAGACTGATCAAATATTGTACAGACATTCATGATCCCCAGATGATGAACCCTTTCAGGCACCACAAACAGGTCTCAACAATGTCATAGCTAATCTTTAAGCAATTCATCAACTCTTTTATTTATTTTTTTTGTCTTGTACTTTTATTCTTTGCAGTAACTGTGAGTCATTCCTGTTGTTTGGCTGTTTTGCATTCTCTTCCAGTCTTTTAAGTGTTTCAATCTTGATATGTGTCTGTAAAGCACTTTGCAACTTGGTTTTAAAAAGCACTTTAGTCAAGTAAAGCTCATTATAATTTCAATTCGCCAGTCCATTATCGCAACTTTGGTTTTGATTGTACCAGGACTGAGTAATGACCTGGCAGAACCAGTTTTTTTTAACAAAAAAAAAAAGAATTAAACACACTCAACATTCACTCCTTCCAAACAAAACAGTGTCAGAAGGAATTAAAACTAGCATGTGGGCATACAAATCGCTTTTCTACCATAATTAAGATAACAATTGTTTGAACAACATAGGCCGTGGGTGCCAGATCACAACGCTGGTTGCAGTTTCCCAACATGACGGTTCTATTATCCTGCTACTAGCTGGGCTGGTAGCTTTGCTGCTGTTGCAGATTGAAGGGGGGGAAGGAGGGGCTTTGAAAATGTTAAGGCAGAGTGCAGAGCAGAAGGAGATGGAGCCGGCCAAAACCTGCTGGAACCAATGGAGGCATTATCTGGAGTCAAACATCTGGTGAGTTAGACTATTGTTAGGCTGCCAATATATTTTACTGGTTGTCTTTATTTTTTTTTCTTCCTTTCATTGAATATTGGATACAGGGGCAGTCATGTGGCCCACTGCTGATATGATGGAGGTGCATCCCAGACCACAGCTAGGACAAAATGTGTAAAAACCTCCAGTAACATTTGATGGTTTTGCAAATCGTATTTACTTATTTTACTTTGGTAAATGGTTTTTGTTGGCAATACGTTTTTCAGGTGAAGTCAGCATTGTGGCCAGGATTCCACTATCGTTAAATGTATGAAATTAGTCACTTTCTTTCAAATTCAGCCACTGCAAGTATTCATTAAATCTAAGTATTGCCTGGTGACTTAAACACTTCTTCTTAGGCATGTTTATTTAGTTGGAAACTCAGAAGTCTTGACGTTTTATCGCATTGCTGCGTTGAACTTTTCTGTGTATTTATTTGAGTTTGCAGCCCCGCTACATAAAAAACCAACATATAGCTTTAGTATGGAGCCTGCTCGTTATCCATGTCCCTCACATTTTGTAACAAGTTATAATGAGCGTTGTCTCATCTTGATATCAAACAGCTGCAACATTTGTTTCAAGTCCCTTTGAGTTAACATTCTGCTGCTGAACATAGTAGCTCTCGTCTGAACTGCCTCTCCGAGATAAACACAAAGCCAAATCACTCTGTTAATATGAAGACCTGATGTCTCATATTACAATTCAACAGAACCCATAGCTGTGGAAGCATGCCGCAGAGAAATTTGAGCATTTACCAGACTTGCAATGCATAAACAGTGTAATAATGACAGCCACTCTGGGGTGCCCCATTCTGTGATTTCAAACAGCATTTCACAGCCACACATGAGACAAATATTCACACCAAGATGGCAGTGAAAATCCTCTTTACAATGTTGTGTCATTTATTGTTTCTCAAGACAACATATTTTGCAAGAACTTGCAGTTGAAACAAAAAATGTGGTAGTTGATATTGCACGTCGACAAGGCATGAGTGACACCGCAGAGAAAACAACCAATTGTTCCCAAAAAACCGAGCCTTAATTGAGTCGACTTTGCATCAGACGCTTGCGAGAACTTTTTGATGCGTGTCTGGAGGTGTCGCCATGGAAACGTCGCTCTTAATGCCCAGGACATGACCGAGCAATCAGACCACTTAGGCCGGCGAGTCTGAGGAAGGTGCTTCTTTGGCTCCCTCTCCTCCCTGTAATTCGGTTACCACTAGGCTGTCATTTAGCTCCGGTAGACTGACAGGGCTTTAAAAGTAAGGAAGAAGCTGCAATTACCCCGGGAGGACTGCAATAAAAAAGGCTGGAGCCATCAGGCCACTTTCATGTCTACTCCGACACACGAGAAGTGAAGGGAACGGCTTCGCGTTCCACATCACTGAGACTGAAGAAAGCGTCTTCAATCTTTTGATTCCTTTTTTCTTCTTTTTTTTTGTTCTCCGTACAGAACAACGCACAACATTTTGAGGCCATTAGATGTGATAAGACTCTCGTAGCATCGTCGGTTGGACCGCATGTCATGTATATCAGTGTGCTACACATCAAATGCCGCCAGTATCTGGCATTTGATAAGGAGCTGATTCAAATACAGAGATACGTCTGCCCGCAGGCAGTTTCTGACACATCCTGTCCAGTTGATGATATTTTCTGTAGCAGATTTGTTCTTTGGAGCCTTCACATCACAGACTGGACCTTTCTAACTTCTCGCCGTGTAGCTGTGTTTGACTTCAGTCTACAGTCTATTCATATCAGCGTTTAATCCGCGGTGGCAAGCCACGGCAGCAAGATACGCTTGGCAACTGATTAATGCGTCTTGTGTGAAAAAAAAAAAAAAAATTTTTGTCAGTACTCATTAAAACTAGAGCATACAAACATCATACACATCCTGTTCAAATGAGCAGACCTTACTCTTTATAGTGCTTGATGTCCGATGAAGATGAATCACCAGTAAATCAAGTTGAATTTCATCCAAAAAAGGCATTCCTTATTACTTCAGATCTGGCATGGTAGTCACAAGTAATCAGGTTTATGTTCTTTGTACATAGAGTACAGTCACATGATTGGACCATAGTGCCAGAAACTGAATGACAGTAGGAGGGATGAACTGAACCCAAATCATATGAACCAACTGTGAAACACTAACTGAATAAATGATTACAACTCAACTCATTATTATAAAAATGTTATTATGATTGTAACACATTTCATTTCATGTATTTATTTTTTTGACAGCAGTGCTGTCACCATCCTTTCACGCTCAACAGCTGCTGCCAGATGCAGCCAAATGTCAAACTAATTCTGAATCAATTAACATGTTTTGCTATTTTTTTTATTTTTTTCACAAGTTGTAACAATGCCTCCATAAAGGGAGTGAAGACTGAGGAGAAAAAATATTGGAGCAATAATTATCATAATTATCTTGCATTTTAGTCCAGAATCACCCTTACAGACACAAGCTGGTGTGTAATTAGCCAAACAAAGAGTTCACTTTCTAAATGAGCGCGAAACTAAAACAAAATTATCCTCAGATCACCTCATACTGCCGCAATAACACACAACGTAAAAGAAAAAATGATATTTTTCTTATCATCGTGAGGGATAACAAACTGTTCTGACAAGGACATCCAACTACGCTCTATTAAAAGTCTGACGAGGTTTCAATAGGGTATGCAGCTAGGTATTAGTATTCCAGATCGGTATGAAGATGCCCTGAGACAGTTCGGCTGTATTAATGAATATCTGTATTGCTCCATAAACATGAGGATTTGTCTGTGATGCTGCTGCGGGAAGATAACTGACTTCACCGAGGACAAGAGGGATCCCCGAGGTCTTAAGTCCTTGGTCACCTCTCACCATCCGCGGTCCATTGTGAGTGCCGTTCCCACAGATTTACACTGTGGAGGGGATGTTTGATTTTGCAGTCAGGGCAGAGTGGGCCAGTTATTCTACATCGGTCAGCTTTAAATTCCGTCCGAGTACATACCAGGATACAAATTGAGCTCGCCTGCGTGCGCTTCACTTGGCTCAAAACCCGTGTTCAGTTGTTGGGTTCTGCCAATCAGTGAAATGTAATTTGGAGTAGAACTAGAGGGAAATGTTACGGGTCTGGTCCAGAAGAGGGAAATGTAATATCTGAAAATGTACCATAAAAAGACAAGGCGGCGTGTGTGAATCTGTTTCAGGAGTGTACAGACCAAATATGCGTCCAGCTGGACCGAGTGAGCGATTGATCGTCAAACTTGCGAGGACAGCAAATAGCAGTCAGATTTGCCACCGGCAAGCTGACCGCCACTATCAGCCAGAAGGACTCTGGAGTGCTAGTTTGGGCTGACACTTGACTTGGCCGGGAGCAAGGTGGTAAAAAAATGACACAGCTCGTCTATTTATTGTCTCCGAGCACAAGAGATGTCTTTTCGAAAGCCACGGCACCTACCAAAGTGTGTTTACTTGAGTTACTACTGTATCTGATGTTTCTTAACAATACGTCTGCTGCGGTGTGCAGTCTGCCAGCTCATTAGTCAGCTACTCACTGGAGGACAGGCCTGCCGGGCTCGTCTCGAAGTTTACTTGAGCAGGGGGAATTAAATCATGACACTGATTTACCTCCAGATGAAACATCCGCAGCGTTGTCGACTTGAAACTTAAAAGTGTGAGGTTCCCTTCATCGTTTCTGTTTGGGAGGGTTTGAGGCTTTGCAAAACACCTCAACTCCGAACCTTTTGAACAAAATAATAACGTGACAACAAAAGGATCGTTCAAAATGTCATGAAAGCTAAGGATTAAAACCAATTTTGTTTCAACCTAACTAATGTACATGGGCAGGACAGTGTGTTGGTTTTGTTGGCATCTAGAAGAGCAGTCAAAATTGGCCAAAATTGATCTTAAATAGTTTGAACCCATGAGTTTTTTAAGAACAAATATTCTGATTATCAATTTGTGTGCATTATGTCCGTGACACCTCGTCCTACTGGCTCTGACCGATGCTAACACACTTTTGTTGGAGGCCCTGTTTTTTATCTATTCCTGTCGCCCACTTTGAAAGAGGAACAGGTTATTGGTGAGGTTTAAATGAGGAGTTATCTCTGTGATACCTCCTTATTTCACAATATAAAAAACCTAAACAAGGCTGGCTGTTTCCTACCCGCTGTTGTTGGCTAAATGTTACGCCATTTCCAGTGATTATCACAATATATTAAAAAAAAATGTGTTTAAAAAGTACAAACGTTGGGAGATAACAAGTAATACCGTCCATCTTTTGGGTGGTTAAGTCTCCAGTCTGATCTGGAGCTCACAGCTGATGATTTACGTTCCGTTTACATGAAGTAACGTAGCGCTTCCTGTTAGGACACGGTGTTCTCTGCCAACAATATCGTTGTTGTTATTCCTCGTTACATTTCATTTTCAATTGATAAAGTGATGTTGTGTGACTATTGAATATTGTGTATATATATATATATATATATATATATATATATATAATGCTAGACACTGGCCCTTTAAGTGTCCAGCATCTGTAACTCATGTCCTGCAGCTACTTCACAGTAAGGTAGTGCTGTTTGATTTTGAATCAAGAGAACTCTGAAACTCGTTGTTCCTAAGCATTATATTTAGTCCATTCATTACATTGTTCAGCCATAAATTAAATGATTTAAGGACTTGACAGGAGAAACCATCTGATTCTGAGAATAGCTTAATTTTAAAGTTATTTAAAATCATTTCAAACAAGCAAATCAAAGCATAAAGTAGACACGTGCAAATTATCCAAAAAATACTCATTGGTTTGAATCAGACAAGCGTGGGCAACTTGATGATCACATACTTAGCATGTAGAGCTCTGCATGTACTCGTATAGTTTACTGTGTCTCTGAATCATTTGTGCGACCTGAGCTGAGCAACAGAGAGGAGAAGATGATGGACAGATGAGGGAAAGAGCAATAAAACGAGGTAAGAGAACAGCTCGTAGGCGAGAGACAGTGACAGGGAGCCTGGCGGTGCATGTAAACACATTGCTGTTGGCTCGGACCAACTGCTGTTCAAAGTGCAGCAGACTGGGGTATTTTGATGTTAAAAAACTCAGGTTTCAGACCCCCAATTCTAGTTGTGTAACCTCGTATGTTAGCAGAAGTGCTTTGAAGTCCTGCAGTGCCCCCTCAGGGTTTCAGACTGCAATATTTAAAAAAAAAAGTTATGCGGGTCCAAGAGGATCATCACTCAAACTGATTTTCCATAGATCTTTCAGTCACCGACAACAGAAGAGCGATATCTTTTATTCACATTGACACGTTGTTCATATTGTACATTGGTGTGACATCCATCCAGCCATCCAGCCATTCATCTGTCATACACACTTGTCTATTATCTGGTCATGGAGTTGTACAGACTTGTCCCATCATCCATTGGGTGAAAGACAGGAAATAAATGATGTTCATGTATTCACATTAACTGTGTGTGAACCAACAAAGTCAGTGAAAAATGCAGTTCTGTTCAAAGACATATTGTCAGTCCCATCTTGTGTATTTTCATTGTGCAGAACTTGTTACAATTCTACGCAGTGTTTATTTCCTATTGGGAGCGTTTACATATGAATTCGAGCTAATTACTATATTGCTGAAGTTCTGATCAAAATAGCACAAGTGTGATTGTTTGCTTCTGTAATAGCAGCCAGATGCTTCCTGTGAATATGCATGTGTGATTGTGTACGAGCATGACAAGTGCCATTACTCACCGCGCCATGTGTATTTATATGCATGTATCTGTACGGTACTTGTATGCATATGCAAGTTTGTGTTCCCAGTGCCATCTGTGAGACAGAGAGTGGACGGGAGGGGGGGGGACTACTAAAGGCAATTTGAATACTGTTGCTCTATTACAACAGCAATCACCAAGAGCCACCTGATGAAATATTTATCAGGGATTTGAGGATTCAGGCGGTTTTAATTACCATTTGCCAACCAGGCATCTTGCAAGGTTTACTATGGCGCCGTCGGTCCTGTCAGTCATTGTTTGCTTGTCTCCTCTGCTTGCAGCGACATGTTTTGTTCTGTGTGCGTTACAAGATGAGGAACATGGTAAACTAACACAGGAAACTTACTGTGTTTTTTTTTTGTCTGATTTCATAGCCAAAAGGTTGGTTTCCCTTAAATTACAGAAGCTTATAATATGGCATAGTACAACACAGATAAGTCAAACTTAAGATAGACATCTAATTGCATCTGTTGCATAAACCTGTGTGCTAACAGCACAAACAGTGCAAATATATTAATGCTCTGAATTCTGACTGTAACGCCTTTTAAGTGGAACTCATTTGCTGTGAGAGTGGGTGTATTGACAACTGAAATCGGCAAAAAGAAATGTTTGCCTTCTGGAATAATTCATTATTTACACTTACATTTTATTGTGAAAATTCAGTAAAATAAAATAAAAAATAAAACGTCAACAAATGCAAACCTGAGGTGAGACGCTGTGATTTCTTAATATGACATTAATGGGACTTCTGCTGACTCATCAGTCGGGCTTTGGATAGTTTCTTTGGGCAAACGAAAACTGCCTAGTCTTATTGTACGATCAATAATATTAAGATTGGCCGAACACTTAAGACCAGTCTAAAAGCTCTTTGTGAAAAAAATCCACACTACATTTTTCTCCAAGGGCTTTACAATCTTTAGCATATGACCCCATTCATCCTCAGACCCTCTATTAGGATCAAGATCATTTCTCATATGCAAAGACTCGCAGTTACGGAATCATATTGTAGTTACAATATACAACCAAGGACTGAGAATGAGAATTAAGATGCCACAAAGCAGAAGACAGCAACACTATGGCGTAAGAAGTGACGACTGTGGGTCAAGCTGTAGATCAATGGAGATTGAAGGAGATGACAAAAGTGTTTTGGTAAACGATTGCTGCGATACAATAAAGAGCATGCCATTCAATTCTAATATGATTATTTAGGTGATGGTGTTATGCAGTTGATTTTAAACTAATGAATATGGATTTATAGTCTTAGCTGGGAAATTAAATATCTTGTATCAAAGTAAATGAAGAGAGATGAAACAAGCACCGGACTGCACTTCCTGTCAAACAATGGAAAGATGATCAAAGGAGTTATTTGCCACAGATTCTCTCAATTCCACATGACTGCATTGCTTCGCCGCTGTCGGGTTTAGTTCCATTTGCACAGCCTCTAATTGAAATTCAGACTAGAGATGTTCTGGCCCCTGAGGAACAGTCTGGTCAAGGTTTCTCAGTGAACAGGTTCTCTCTCAGGGGGATTCGCTCTGCAAAAATGTCCCCTCGGGGACTGCCTGCAGCGACCTGGATTTTCCCGCGATTACTTCAGCCCTATGGCTAATTACCTTTTTCAGATGAAAACATACGCCTCCTCATTAATTCAACACTCCACCATCTATCATAATTACTGCCAAATAAGTTGTTGTTATCGCTTTAATTTAAATTAGTGGCTGCTCCATGCATGTGTGTGCGTAGTAAAGTAAAAGAAAAACACACCCAATGTAACCTTTTACTAGTTCAGAGTGTGTGTGTTTTTTAAAGCGTGCTAACTCTAAGAATTCTACATCTAAGCTATACATCTAAATCTAAGTTTTGTAAACCAGATATATGATATTAATGTTTTGTAAATAGCAGGACCATACATTTTTATATCAGTGTGTTATGACATTAAATTTGAAAAGGTCACAAAAATCTCTTACGTGCCAGCCAGGACTTGTGATACTACCCAGAAGTAGCCCGGTCTCCCTAACAGGGCGTCAAATACCGACGCTTGGTCAGCGCCCCTCAGCGTCTTTATACTGTCACACAGGACACCCTTTAGCATATGTATGAGACACACCGGGCTTTCAGCTAACTCCAATATACATCTGTGTCATTATTAGACCTAAGAAGAAGAGAAGTCCTCTAAAGGCCGGTGGTGTATGGGACAAACAAACAGGACTCTGACTTAGGGGACCTTACACTATTTGCCTGAAGCACATGAAGTTGTGTCCTTATTTTAAGCTAAACCAGATGTTTTTCCGAATCGTTACTTACTTACAGCCACCGTTTCACAGCGATGGCTTTCCACAACCATGCCTTACAATGTTATACAATGTTGTTACAATGCCCATAGACTCATGTTTGGCAATTTGGCCGTCGCCATCTTGGTTTACAGCCGTCGCCATCTTGGATTTTTGCAACCGGCGAACAGAAGTGACCCTATTTGGAATGTGGAGGATTGACGTAGGGACGCAGTATATGGCTCTGGTAGCGGCAGTAAACTTAAAGCATACTCTGCTTAATGGTCTATTTGACTCTAAATGGGACCACGATTTACAAAATGAACATCATGCTGTATTAAAGAAGACTTGAAACTAGAGTGAGACCATAAACTCATGTTTAAAATGTTTACTGAGGTAATAAATCAAGATGTAGAGTCATTTTCTCATAGACTTCTATACAACCACATGCTATAAGTTATTATTAAAAATAAATACTAGCCCTTCACTAATCAGTTTCCAGTAGCTTCTCTATCTGACGTTCTAATCAAAAGCTTGTCAATAATCTTACAAGGATAATACCCCTTACACCACCCTATTGCATCAGCAATCGTTTGTTCAATTAAGTGCATTAATGCCATGTTTTCCTTTTAAATTGAGGAGTATTCTTACCTGTGTTGTATAACAGAACAGTCAGAGCTCCCTATACATGTCCATCTCCCCTATTTTTTGCTTTCCATCTTCCTCTTCAATCAAATGAGGTACCAACCGCTCAATCACTGCCTCACTGCTGTGTGCCAGAGGCCGACAAGAGTAGGTGGGGAGGAGCGCCTCGCCAAGCAATGATTAAAACAAACAGGCATTTCACACATTTAATTCCTAAACGGAACGTGTTGATTCGAGGAGGCGAATCTGCAGTGAACTTCGACTGTTCCTGATCCTCGTCTCAACTTTTAAAACGATCACGCAAGGGTTCAAAATCCGCTGAGAGCCAAGAGAGAGAGACAGAAAATGATTAATGATTGGTGAATATCTAGCTTTGTTAAATACAAAAGGCCATCTGTGTCCGAATGCTGTCGAGGCAGTGCGCGGTGAGTCAGGATGGGAAGCAGATAGGGAGAAGGTCTGCATAACAGCTCTGGCTGCTGCCCAGCTCCCTTTGACATGTCTTATTAGTCAGGTCATTAAAAGCCCCAGCATTGCCTTCCCAGGCACACTCCTGCCCAATATCCCTGATTAAAGTGCGACTGACGCTCCCGCTGTAGAGCCAAGTTGGCCACACAGCGTTTGTGTTGGGTCATGCTCATTACTCAGAGCACACTGCCAGTGCCGCCGCGACTGGAGGCGGCACATAAAGCGAGACACCGACCAGCCGAGAGATTTGGGGACTTTGAATTCCATGTGGGACGGCATAAATGGAACTACAAATTGTTCTCCTTTGACACAACCGTCATTCTGCCTTCTTAATATGCGCTTGGGCACCAGGGAATGGGTGAAGGAGATTTATTGTATAAGTGGAGCTGGAGGCAATTGAAATGTGTTTGTTCAGCGTGCCCTTACTTTGATCATTTGCATGCATGTACATAACATAAAAATAAAAGGACATAGATGGTTTTATCTGCACATGGTGCCTGTTATAGGGTTAATTTATTCTACACCACCCAGATTTAATAGAAGTGATGGCAACTAATAACTAACCAAATATAAAATACAATAATTGTTTAGTCCTCATAATGTTTTATCTCCTGTGATTAATATGTGCTATTCCTGAAAACTAGTGTTGATTTCTTTTTGCATGCAGAAAAGGCAAAATGCTTTCTTTTTGTTTTGCCTAAGTTGCGCCTAAAGGTAATAACACCCAGGGCAGCTTGTATGTAGCCTGAGAGGTAGACCCAGGGCAACAGAAAATCACTCGCTTCTGCTCTTTGAACTGATTGCTGAGAGAATCTGCAATTATGATAATCAATTCACCATCAAATCCTGCTTCCAGCTTTGAAATGTGAGACTGTGCAGTTGTTGTTTTTTGCTGTTTTATTTAATTACAAATGGAATATCTTTGAGCTTTGAACTGGTGGCCGGACAAAACAAGCTATTTTTGTAATATTTTTAAGGTTTTTCTTTCTGACGTTTTAAATATAGTAAACTAATAATCGAGGGAAAATAGTTAACAGTGATAATAATCATTAGTTGCAGCCCTAATCTGTACTGACAGAAGTGAGCCAACATGAGACTCTTAGAAAAAAACTAAACGTAACAACAGTAAGCATGTACTGTACACGGCAAGCTCTGCCATTGTTCACACATTCTCAGCCCCCGCGTTCATTAGTTGCTGTAATTGTGTGTTGTGCTGAATGCCTGTGCGTGTGTGTGTGAATGCAAACCAGGCTAAGCAACGTGTCGAGCATTGAGTAACATTTCACGGCCCATTTGCTGCGGTCAGTGGAAGCTCTACTGTACGTACCGTCGAGTGGGAGGAAGCTGTGATGAGCCGACCCATCGGTGCATGAAGGGGGGGGCTCCATCCTTGTTCTCTCCTTCTCCATCATTCCCCAGTTTTTCCTCTCTCTTTCTCTCGCTTTCCCTTCCTCTAAACCAGCTCCCTAAATGGAGTTCTGCATGTATTTACTAGTGTGTCCATCTATCTGTGTGTGGTAAATGTGTGTGTGTGTGTGTGTTGTGCCAGGGACCTGTAATCAAGAGTCACGGCACATAAAGGGACCTCCAGTCATTAAGGAATTAGTGGGAGGCTAACGGCTTGTTTAGAGAATCAATTAGTTTAAAATGTGGACATGTGGGCTCATTTTCACACACAGCTCTGCGAGGGGAATGTCAAGGTTGTACATTCTGCCTCTGAAGTTAACTGACCCTTTATGGCTCCGCGGCTATCGAAGTCCTGGGAGGCCTCTTGAATCCACTGGAAGTTTGTCTTCGAGACACAATGAAGCAGCAATTAGAGCGTCTTCGGCTTCCGCCATGTGATCTGGGTGAATTGGAATATGTGAGCAGGGTACAATTTCAGGAAAGATTTGATGGGATCGCTGGGGGGAGGGGGGTATTCGATCGTTTGAAAGCGGGTGTTAATTAATGAGCACACAGCGATCCCTCAAATTGCGTTGTATCGGGACGCTGAGGGAGGAGGAAGAGTGAATCAATTGCAGCCACTTCGACCGCAATGGGATTTTTTAGAAATGTGACACATGAGAGGAGGCATGCACACACACGCTTGCACACACAGCTGGGAAGTCTTCCTCTTGGGATGTGCTGTCTGAAATCAAACCGATGGTGTTTAGCTTCACACCCCCTCAGACACGCACACCGCTCTGCTGAAAGCCTGACTGGTGGGCTCCGTGTCATTGACGCCCACCTGGCAACATCTGTGCTGACTACCCTCACATGCTAGTGCTGCGTGCATTTGGAAGATGGCGCGTGCAAACCACCACATGCACGCGGTGTCATGCGTGCACACTCACACACACACACAGACACACAGCGGCGCTGTTTGCAGAGGACGTGTGATATAGTTGTTTCAGTTTTGAGAGTGAACTTGTGAGTTTATGATTTCACAAAGCATGATGAATCATTTGATGAGCAAGAGACATCTGTATATACATATTTACACACCTCGAGTATATGCTATTAACATGTGGCATTTTGCAAGCTGTAGCTGTTTAGGATGCATCACTCTGTCACTTGTTTCACTGAACTGCTGACACAGGTACTGAACAATGCTGTATTCTTAAATCTCTTTTGTCATGTGTTCAGTTTTGTACCGTACATGACTACAAGTTGGAATTAACCACCATCACATCCAGCACTACTACTACCAGTACTGCCACTAGTACTACTACCACCGCATCCACCACTACTATTTCTACCACCACTAGTACTACTACAATCACCACCACATCCACCTCCACCACTAATACTACTACCACCACTACCACGACCACTATTACTATTACCTCCACTATCACCACATCCATCTTCACCACTACTACTAATACTACTACCATCACTACTAACAGTACTACTACTGTCACCAATAAGACCACCACAACTATTGTTACAACCACCAATACTAGTACTACTACTATTACTACCGTCACATCCACCGCTACTACTTCTACCACCCCTTACTTTGCTACTACCACCACTACCAGAGCTACTACTGCCACCACCACCAATGCTACCACTACTTATACTACTACCACCAATACAACTATTACTACTACCACCACCATCACTAACAGTACTACCACTGCCACCAAGACTATTGCTAAAACCACCACTGCTACCACCACATCCACCTCCACCACTACATCCAATACTGCTACTACCAACACATCCACCACTACTATTGCTACTACCACCACTGCCAGTACTACTACTACCACCACATCTGGGAAGCTGTGGCTCAGGTGGAGCCATATATATATATATATATATATATAAACTGCATGGTATTAACAATCTGTACCATTATTTTCTGATCACACATTCAACTTAAATGTATTATAAAGCAATGTAATACTAATTTGTTATTTCATTAAGCAATATGCAAGTAAAAGCGAAGACACGATAGTAGTGGAAGAGGAAATCATTTTGTTGTGGGTGGAAAAAGCATGGAAGAAACAAAACCCAGAGCTCAGTGGGAGCTGAGATGTATCCCCAGTGGCAGCAAGTACTTTGTACAACAACACAGCACTGTGGGACATGGTGATACTGAAACAGTCTCAACAACATAAACACTGGACCTTTACATCAAATATGCATCACAGCCTACCTTTAATATAAATGGACAAAAGTGATTATTGGTAATATATCTCTAGACTTCTACAAAAAGGACTAGAGGGATGAGAATTAGACAAAGAAAATAGTAATTAGACAGTTATTTCCAGTAACTCAGTTTATTTCAATAATTCTCCAAAATGAAGAGTAAGCCTTGAAATGTGTTGATAATTAACAATGCAATATAGATAAACATATACATGCTGAAAACAATGTTATAGAAGAATAACAGTCTTTAAAAAAACGAGTGATTTTTAACAATGTATGAAAAAATATCTTTGGGGGAAATACAGTGTGATGTCCACAGAGGCAGACAAAAAAAGAACTCAAAATGCTTTAATAACAATGAATTCCCAACTTGATTCATGGGAGTACAGACATAAAAGGCTGATCATTAATGAGAATAAAAATAAAGTTACATTTAAGTGGGAGTGTGTTGCACCTCCTCTTCACCGTGTCGCCCTGCTGTGTGCCACAATACGGTGACTTGAGAGGATCAAAGTGTTTGGCCGTGAGAGCGGCAGACTTTTGAACCGTGATGCTCCTAAAGTCTGGGGTGGCATTAACATGGTCTGCCTGTGGCACAGTTAGTGTCTTCCTTAGCTGCTCATGAAAGCGTAAATACAAAAAAAAGAAACAACTTCGGAGGGCCGCTGAAATGCTGTGAAAGAATGAGTTTTTGGGGATTTGGGTCTCCTTTTAAGAGACTCCCTTTGGAAATTAGAGCTGCTCTGAGGAAGTAGAAATATCCACAGATGGAGGGATTCTCTAATCAGGTTTTTACAGTCTCTGGTTAATCAGGCAAGTGTTTGTGCACAGTGGTACTCAGGTGTCAATAAACAGAGAAAAATATGAAAACAAAAGAGTCTGTGCAACAACAATTTTGGTTGAACAGCACCTTCAAATTGTGCCAGCAACAAAATATCACACAGCTGATATTTCAACATACAAAAATCAAAAGAAACACAAGTCTCTCAGATGAAAGCCAGTTTAGGAAAAAAGATTTCAAAGATGGACTGATCTGGGGGGCTTAATGTCCTTGGGCAGGTTGCTTCAATGCTTTGGGGACAAAATGGCTCTAAGGTCACTCTAGTGTGTTCAGGCATTCGGAGATAAAGAGGCAGGATGCCAGTCATTGTCAGCCGGAGCACAAATAGGTACAGGTGGCAGAGATCCAAAGAAGCAAAAAAATCATCCAGTGCTGCAGCATTTCAAGTTGAGTTTTTCTTTCCTATCTGTCTTTCTGATAGGTGGAAGCTGCAGTAAACAACACAGCATATAGGATGATGCACTCGCACTAAGGCTCTCACACACATGGTACACATGATCAGCTAAGCCATTCCTCAGATTGTGTCCAAAGGTCAATCCATTTCAACTTTGACCTTTTATTGCTGGTGACCTTTCAATGCATGCTTGCAATGACAGCTGCACTGTACATGGAATACTTTAAATGTGTCCAGTGATGGGAGAACATAATGGGATAGATTTTGTGCAACTAAACCCTTCTTGATCGCAAGCTTCTTACGTATCTTCTACTCAGAGGTAGAGTCTGGGAGACTCTGGGAGAGTCACACAAATTAAAAAAATTTTAATTTAAAAATGTAAAGTTGTAGACCATTTCACAGTAATAGTAAACATTCCAAGTTAAATGCAGTGTATGTTAATGACATAACCCAAGTTGTTGCAGAGTAGTTCAGTTCAGTTGAAACAGTGTACTGTAAGCTAGCTCACTGGCTGTTTTTTTTCTTTCAATATTGATCAAAGGACGAGGGTATCAACATACCTCATGTTGCTCTTAAACGTAACAGAATTGAGTATTCTTGAATGTTTTATGTTTATTTATTCATTTAATTTTGTTTCAAATTGGACATCTTCAATATTTTTGTTTTTATGTAAGACTATAGCTTGAAGTTCTTTAATTAATAAATGGAAAGCAAAGTTATATTCATCTCGTCCCCTTCTCTTTGCTTATCCGAACCGTGACTCAAAAACTTGCCTCGCAATGTTTTCACAGTAGCCCAGAATGGACAAACCAAACACTGGCTCTAGATAGGGCCATTAGGGTGTTATTTTCAATAGCCATCGTAGTTCTCGTACACACTTTGCATACATGAGAGGCTCCAATTAGTTGCAATCCGCCACCAAATCCTGCACACTGACCTTTTTAAACTGAAATACATAATTAAAAAACATCTCTGTGCTACCTGCTGCATAGTGACGTGACCATATGCTACCCGTTTCCACTGCACTATACTCTGTACTCCACCTTGCACAGCTCTTCCCCCGTGACCAACACAGGACTTTAAGTGATGTCGGATATTGCAAAGTAAAGACACCATATAAAGCAATCATTCCCTAAAGACATAACAACCCGGTTGAAGATGAACCAATTTGTCAAGCATCAGTAAATGCTATGTCAGACCTACTTTTTTTCCCACACAGTGGCAACAGAGACGGGCGCCCATTCAGAGCTGAATATGTAAATGATGTGCTCAGTGTTAAACAAGCCTGAAAGCCACAGATTTTGTGAGGGAGCCAGCCTGCGTCATTGGGTCTTTATGCTCGGATGGAAGGAGCGTCTAGACCTTGTGACTGCCAGGAGGTTCCTGCCGGAGGGTCTCAAGTTGCACTCACAGGGGCTCACCGGTACAAAAATAGAGGAATATAAAGTGTCCGAACAAAGACACGCCTGTGTGCTGATCGTTGAAGTGCTCGATTCAGTTCTGATTCGCAGTTATAGGCTGCAAGGATGCTGAAAACAGAATAATATGAGCTATTACACCATCCTTCTCTCCTCGAATTTATGCAGAAACCACCCTCTGAATGCGATTAAGCATAAATGTACACAGCCAACATGTTTTCCAGTTTACTTTTAGAAGCAGAGACCAGAAATCAAATTATTGATAGATGAAATATTACAATTTAGAAAGACCTTTTTTTCATAGGCACTTAACATTTATCTGGCAGGAAGAGGATGCCATTGGTGGATAAAGGGTCAGAAGAGCGAAGATTCATATCTCAGTGAATAGTAATGGACGGATCACACAGAGAACGATTGGCCCTGTGATTTATTTCACTTTGTGAAAAAAAGAACATCTGTTGAGAACAAAACTTCTCAACAGTGTATACCTTTTAGATAAGCCCCCAACATCATCCATTCCCACAAACACCTTGGAAAATAAATTGAATTGTCTATGCTGTATATTTGTTAGTCTGGCCAGATGTTATCCGTTCCCATATTTGGCAGTCTCCGCAGTAAACAGACTATCCAGTGTGAGGAATTAATAATTTCCTAATGCTGAGAGGCACAAAGAGAGGCCGATGGCATTCCTAATGAGCTAGCGGTTCCTCATAACTACATGGATGGCTGGTGAATATCAATAGCATCTTTTTTTTCTCGGAAACTGCCATTAATGAGCGTTTTGCATCACTGACTTCGTCCGACAAGCCAAGTCAGGTTGTCTGATATCGACGTTGCATGTTCTTTTTTGAGCTGCACTGAATGTTGAAATGTCAAACTGGTGCATACAACTCTTACTGTATCTTTAGCGTTTTTTTCTCTGTTTCTGTCACGCTCAGCCCCTTCTAACTTCCGCAGGCGTCCACGTACAAATACGCAACAACACACTTAAATCACTCTCTGCACGATGGGCCAGATTTGTGCATCGACAGAATCCACTGAAACGGTCAGTACTTAATATGGGTTAATTAATCCGTTGGACCTGTGAGCAGAGCTGTGGTGGTGGTGGTGGCGTCAGGGTTGGTGAAGGGTTTAAACTGAAAGGTGAATGAGGGGAGTAATCCACTGAGTGCCTGTAATGTAATGAGTCAGCCGCGTTTAATGGGAGTCCATTTGGGGGGGAACGAGGTATGAACGGCGGTGGCTCTGGAGGTGCGTAGTTGGAGCTGAAAGAAAAGGCTGGGTTGGAGGATTTAAAGCTGGAAATTTAACTCCGGTTTCATACATTATCTCCGGACCAGACGAGCAGGCTCTCAGCAGCTGTTTTATCGGAGAATACACCACTACAACTTTGCTGAATTGTAATGCAGCACTGCATCATTGAAGCATGTTGCAGTAAAAGCTTGAGGCAACAAATAACACTTTTTTTTAAATCTAAAACAGAACTGGTGTTAATGTGTTCAGAGTGGCTTTATCTCAGCCCCGCGGTTCAGGGTAATTCCTGAACCGCCGAGCTGCGTTAGCCCAGACTGTTTCCATTTGACTTTGAAATCTGTGCTCTCTTAGACACACACAAACACACACTATTCCCCCTTCTCAGCCAGCATATATCTGCATTTCATTGACACAGTCGGCCCGCTTTTCACAAATCCTGGCATAAATTCTCTCAAGTTCCCTGAAATAGGATTGCTCCACTCCGAATGCCATTGTATGATAAGTATAATAAATGTACAAGGATATTGGTGACACGTTTTCTGGGTCGCACGTAGCAGTGATTCTCTTTTTTTGACTTTGTTCCTCTGGGACATAATTTGTAGTTCCTTCGGGATCACTATGAGAGTATCAGTTCAGCAAATTAAAAATGATATTTTCTTATTTGCTACATGGCAGCTAGTTTTGACTTAAGTAGTTTCACGGTTTTGAGATCAGAGCATCTAGAATAACTATTCTTCAATGAAAACTGTTCAAACCAATGTGTGTCTATTAACCAGGCAAACCAGAGGATCTGTTGCTTGAGAGCTCTTTGAATGTAATTTTTCAATGATTTGGAAAAGTACTAGTGAAATTCAGTGACAGCCCTAGACTGTATAAGTGGACGTGGTCACCGTCACGTCACCTGTCGGTTTGTGGAATAACGATTTGAAGCCTGGAGTTTGGCATTTTTGCCTGTTGCCATCTTGTTTTTTGGCCATCGCCATCTTGGTTTTGGCAAGCCAGAAATGACAGGAGAAGGGTCAGTAAAACCAAACTCTGAACGAGACATTTTAGGCGATCACAACGCTGTAATTTAACTGGTAGCGACCTGTCAATCACAAGGTGGACACGCCCATTAGCATGCCCTGCTTTATGGTCTATTTGACTCTAAATGGACAATACTTAACTAAATGAACATCATGCTGTGTTGAAGAAGACTTGAAACTAGAGATTAAGACCATAAACTCATGTTTACAATGTTTACTGAGGTAATAAATCAAGTAAGAAGTAGAGTCATTTTTGCCTTTTTGTAAATAGGGCGACCTGATTTATAGGTAATATCACTTGTGAATATATATACATACATAGATATTATTTCATTAAATTTTTTCCTCAAAATCTAGTTGCCATCAATGGTTAAGGTTTAAAAGGAAACCTCAAAGATGTGCAAGGGAGACGGTGCAGTTGTGGCACTTGCTCTGCCTCCAACGCCTCCTCAAGTGTCAGGAGTTATATTATTCATGTCTTCCTTGTTGGTGTCAAATCTGCAGCTCCCACTGTTGTCGTGCGTTTCTTGTCGCCTGCGTGTGCAGACCTGATGATCTGTCGCTCTGCCAGGCTGCAGCGTTTAATCCAGGTCAGCTGCCATCTTACCCTGCTGTTACCACAGCCTGTTAGAAATCTTTTAATTGGCCTCCTTTTTACATTTTTCAAGCGAATAAGTTTGCGATTTAGTTGGGCAGACAGAGTGTCACGAGAGTCTCATCTGTTTTGTTTGGCACGGTGTTAAGGTTTTGGGGACGGAACACGCGACCAGACACATAGCCAGATGTGACGAGTGCTCCTGGCAGAGACACAAGTGACCTGGCACCTGAGAGAGAGAGCTGCAGGCTTATTCGCTCCAGCTCTTGTACAAACGGTTCAACCCAAAAGAGGTCGTGGTCGTAATGCAGCGCGGTCTGTGTGTCATTCATACATATGCAAATGCTCATCTTCTTATTCAGTCAGCGTGCAGTACAGGAAGTGTAGGAGTGAAATGCTTCGCAATTCTGTTAAAAAAAAAAAAAAAGCAGTTGTCGCAGATGCTTCGCAGCCTACATTTTTGGAGGGACTTTGAAGCAAATGGGTTTTCGGCAAGCTGCAGGCTCAGGTGGTCACCATGTGAGGATGATTACAGAGGGCCAGCAGTTAACTGCCAAACTAACTGTGCTGTAGGCTTGGAGTCACACAGGCACAATGAAATGTTGTGTGACAAATTAACTGCATTGAGAAAAAAAAAAGAAACATTATTTGAAAGTGTGCAATATTTATTTGAAAAGAAAAACTGCCCTGGCTGTTGTAGCTGCAGTACAACTTTTTTTTTTTTTTGGGGGGTGGGGGGACTGTTTCTCATATATTTTTTAAAATATGATAGGACATTGTTTCTGGTGTTGCAATTCACCTTTTTCATTATTACAAAAGTGAATTTTTTATATAAAAGAAAAAAAACTATGCAGAAATTGGAATAAAATCTGATTACATAAACTCTCTACACAACAAAAGTATTATTTGGTTTTACTATGAACATCACTTTTTTGGCTAACATATTTTTTTTCTCCCTGTCCCCTTTTGTTTCCTTGTCTCCTTCACTCTTGTACAATCCTACCCATGTGCCCACTATCCTGATGTCATCCTTTCCATCGCATCCTCCCTCTGTCTTTGCCCTCTCTGCTCTCTGTCTGTCTGTCTAAAACAGGTCCCCCACCAGTTGGGTGCGTTGACCTTCTACCGCTACGAGCAGCCTATTGTGGACTACTGCCAGGCCCATCAACCCCTGCGGCTCAACATGGGCTATGAGGGACCCCCACAGGGCCTGGAGGGCCTGGGGCCGTGTGATAGGGGCACCATACAGACAGTGGCGCTGCCGGCCGTGCCCTCCGCTGCCAGCATAGGTGCCCCCGTGCCAGGGCCTCGCTCTCCTCCGCCGCCCCTCAGACCACCGACGGAAGGTCCCAGTGGCGGTCCTTTCCTCCCCGCCGAGCGCACCGGCACGCTCAAATTCGGACGCTAGCGGGCCGAGCTCAGTTCATGGAAGTGGGCCAAGGGCCTCTGAATCAACGTGACTTTGTAACGAAGGGGCAGGCGAGCTGGTTATTCAGTGGGGCCTTGTTTTCAGAACAAGAGTATGTGAACTAGAGGACAAAACATTTTTATAATTCTGCCTGGAGGGATTTGGCATCTGAAACACACAGTCTCACTAATATACAGTAGAGGGTGAGACATCCTTGCAGATGATTTTTATTTCTTTTTCCAAAGCACCTCATATAAATCTACTGAATCACGGGAGGTAATACAGCATTATGACAGAAACAAAACGCATTACCTTGTTTCCACATCCGGTCTTTGCCATATTTTGCCATATCCCATCATGGGGCACCTGTTCACAGCAGTCCACGTGCACTGAGACAGGAGTGAAAGGGGAAGTGCAATAAACACGAGGTCTCGATCATGTGAAGGCAGTAAAGTAAAACAGAGAGGTGGAGCTGGACATCATGTGAAGGGGCTTCTTACTGTGATTATAATTAAAATATCGAGTCAGTGTTTCATAAAGATGACACGTTCTCCCGAGACAATTTCATAGAATTTCTCGATCCTTTTGTCTTACTTTCTTTTGCTTCGTTAGATGTGGGACTTCATGCTGAATTCCATTAATGTGCATGTCAAACCAAAGAGTTTACTTCTATGTTTTTTTTCATTTTTTTTTAATGCACATTAGCTACTTTAGCTGGGGGCATTCTTAAAATGCCAGTTGATCTACTACAATAGCTTCTGCCAACTCACATTCACATTTACAACCAAAACCCCCCCGTTGGTTTCAGACGGACTGGGCTCGTCTCAACAGATAAGCAGAGTAACAGTACGATAAATACGAGTGAGGTAATGGAACTCAAATTTTAAATATACATGTATATTTATCATGATGATTGCCTGGTCCTCCCAACATCAATTTTAACTGGTGACACTACAAAACAGCAACACACCACGCAAACATTTTAGAGGAGATGTTATGGGCGTGTTCCATAAAATTTCCATAAAACTCCCTTCTCGCAGAAGAATGGCAGGTTTTTGTATATGATTACATCCCAGCTGATTGACTTCACTATGCTTTAAAGAGGTCATCATGGGGAATTCATGGTGGCAAAATAAGTACATGTGAATGCAAAGTATTGTACATATTCTTACAAAAAAGGTCCACTTTACTGAAGGTCGAACCACTCTCACTGCCCCAAACGGTCATTTGAAACATCGTCGAGTCAATGTCTGACTTTTATCACACTGGACAATTCAGAGAGCACCATCTTGCTGGGTTGGCAAGGCTCTGGCCATGTGCTCCCGCCCCACCCCCCCTCCCTCCACAGCAGAGAACAACAGTGCCTAGTTGGGGGCATGTTGTACCGGCACGTTGACTTCTCTTTAACCTGCGTATGAACCCATGGACTGCACTGGGAATATTGCCTGACATCATCATTTTATTTTTTTTCAGAAAGTTCGCCTGCAGTGCTGGACTTTATTGCACTTGGTAACCCGTCGTCCACCGTGTCGAGCACTGCTACCCATTGACTTGTGGAGCTAATGAGGACATGAGACGCGGCTGTGATGGCCTGTCCAAATGTCATCTCCGGCTTTATCCAAGCAGTGCACCGGGTCGTTTCTTACATGTCAGCGGCCGTACTCTCGGGAGCTGTGAAAACTGTGCTTGGTGCGGCGCAACCGGTTGATCCACATATGATATTGCGAGGGGCCAAAATTTCTCGCCCAACAGCGGGCGTATCCTCAAGATAAGAGGAAAAAAAAATAGTTTTTTGTTTTTTTTTCTTTTGTCTTTTTGTCTCAGAACATAAAAGACAGTTTTTTTTGAGGTGTTCAAAGATGATGTCAAGAAATTCTATGAGACTAATCAAAGGACAAAATCGAATAGAACTTATTTATCGTGTAAATAGTGAATCTTTAAAGATGAAGGAAAAAAACAAAAAAGTATGAACTTCACTTCTTCTGAAACACAAAACTTGCTTGTGAACAGAGGAGGAGCCTTATTCACTTCCCGGTGGGAATCTGTTACCAAGATGACTCGGTGAAGAGGTTCTGTACTGTAATGCTCCTGTTGTTTCAATGATAAATATTTTTCTATCTGCTCCCTCCACTATTCTACCATCCAACACCAATTATGTTACTGAGGTTGTTTCTTAAACCTAATTGTTTTACGGAATCACAGGAAGGAGGGAACGATCGGGAGCCCAACCGCACAGAGATCCACATTTTCTGTTCTGACTTCTGACATGTTTCATATAGCGGAGGGTGTGTTGACGGGGTGCATCCCAATCCACGTTGGACAACTCCATCACTATCTGCCATTTCAAGGTCTACTCGGGGAGAAGAAGTGTGCTATTCTTTGTACCAAGAGTTTAACTTGGGAAGCTCTTTTTTTTGATGTGCCATTATTGTGTTTTTACAAACAAAAAAACTAAAAAAACAGCCACAAAACAGGTGACCCCAAAAGTCTTCATGGTTTCACGACCAAGGAGGGGTTCAGTCCCCTTTGTGTACAGGATAAATGCATAAAAGATGCAGTTAAATTCGCTCAGTACAGTTGCTTAATAGTGCTGGTGGAGTTTACTTTGTAATAGCAGCTGTGCCGATGTCTTTATAATGGGAGCTCTCTCAATTCTATCCATGTATTGTCTTGCCTTGCTCTATATCACCCCTGCTAACTCCTTGGCCTGAATTTCATGTCTGCCTCCGGGTGACTCGGGTGAACCTGTTTAATGATGTTCTATTTCTGTCCGCATGCTGATATTTTGGGAAAGTATGTCCAGTTAGGGAGGAGCGCTGAACCGGAGACGAACAGTACGGGAGACGTTTCCTGTCTGGAGTGCCCTAGAACCAGCAGCACGTGTCACGGACAACTTCACAGATTTATTTTTTCTTTCTTTTTAAAGCAACTTGTTTGCTGACCCGTCCCTGCCCCTCCCAAAGTACAATTCCCTGGCACTACATAGGCTGTTAAACACATAAATTAGCCTGCGCTGGGCACTCACTCCAGGGAAAAACCTTCCCTTTAATAGTCTCCTGCAAAAAAAGCCCAGCACCGCATACGTGGTAATTACCTCAGTTTTATTTTTCCGGTAGCGATAATGGTTAAATTCGGTCCAAACACAATGATCAAAGCTAGTTCGCCCATCATGTGTAATTAGAATACGCTATTAAAATCTTTGTCTGTTCACAATTAAATCAACTACTAATAAGTGATTGATTAATCATGACTACCTCCCTGATAAGATCGGATATGTTCGGCGGAATGCTTGAATCCTGCTGCCAGTAATTATTTAGTCTTTTGTCTGTTTCTTTTTTTTTTTTCTGCCATCGGAGAGCTGGAAGCACAGGCGTCGCATGCTAATGATTGCATGTCTGAGCTGAACTCCAGGACTGTCTGCGGCCCGGCCCGCGATGCCCGTGGGCTTCACTTCCCTCCTCAGCTTTGTTGGTTTAACCCAAGCCCCCCCCCCCCTCTCCCCACACACACACAACCCCTTCAGTCTTCAAGTTTGGGCTCAAGTCCTCACTTGGAACATTCCTCTCTCTTTTTTTTTCTTTTTTTTTTTGGGGG
>NW_022280046.1:7674956-7686707 GCF_004355925.1 Anarrhichthys ocellatus
GGGGGGGGCAGACACTCCGTACAATGTGGGATGATATGGAGGGACAAATGGGTAAGTATAAAGGACACCTTCTGTTACAATGACAGCCTCGTGATGTATCTGCACACACGTACTGTAAGTACTCCTGCGGAGTTACATATGGCACACGCAGGTAAAAACAAAAGGCGTACTCAAATCAACTGGCATTTTCTAAACAATGTGTATGATGCATGCTCGCGTACACAGATAAACAGACACACTCAAACGTTTTAAACGCCTTATTTGCTCATTTGTTACCGAGGAACCATTTTATTCTTGTCAACCTTTAACTGCAGAACAATGACGCATATATATATATATATACAGTATATACATATACATACAGTATATACATATACATATACATACAGTATATACATATACATACATATATACATACATACATATATACATACATATATACATATATACATACATATATACTGTATATATAGTTTGTGTATATATATATATATTGAAAATACTGCAAACACAGGTAACACACATGCCTTGATAAATGACAATAAACTTCTGCAGGTTTTGACGCTCTCATCCATTTCCATCCACCCAAGGCCATCTGCGACGGTTCAGTAGGTTCTAATCCATTACCTGATGAATACATTTGAAAAATTAATTTCGAGCCAGACGTGTTGCAGCTTTCTTTTTTCTTTGTTTTTCTCTCCCTCTACCATACATCTGTGTCTTACCCACAGGCAACGCTAGGACATACCCACTCAGCACACGGTCATGACTCCAGACAGTCAGCATGTATACACACAGATCAGGGAGAATAAGCAGGGAAAGAAAAAAAGAAGTTAATGCTCCCCATCTGCCACTTCTTGACTCCTAATTTGAGTTTCTATTTCTGTTAGTGTGTCATTAGTGTGTGTGCAGACTGCAAAGTGGTAAGAATGAATAACTTTTTCATGCTAAAATGTAGAGACTGGGAGCATTGCTAGTGAGTTAGCTTCCCCGCATGTACCCAGATGGCATGTGTGTGTGTGTGTGTGTGTGTGTGTGTGTGTGTGTGTGTATATATCTATAGCAGCACTTCCTCCTCTACCTCCTCTGAACCAACATCACCATTACCGATGTTCAGGCCTGCTCCGGTCCCCGTCGGTTGTTATTGTTCCATGATTCACATTAGCAGGAAATCTTTAACCTCTGACCCCGCATTATCCGGACTCTGTTTTTCTGCCATTGCTTGTGTCAGAGGGGACACAGAAAGGGGAAGGCATGATCATTAACCTCTGTCAGGGAAACAGACTCTTTTTTCCGACAAAGCCCCGTTTACGCCCCTAATTGGATTTAATATGAGCACCGAAGAAAGGAAGGTTCTTTTTTTTTCTCAAATGGGCTGTGTAGCGATAGAGACAGCAGAGAGAGGCAGATAGAAAGCAATATCAGAATTACTCTTTGCAGGTTGAAAGTACTCTACCTATTTCTTTTTTTTTTGCTGCCACTTAAAACACTTTCCACAGAATACCAGGGGATCCCCGCTGTCTCCTTTTCGTCCATCTCCTGCAGAAAGCATTGCTTTCTGTAGATGTAAATATGCGCTGCATTGTTTTCTTTGGTAGTTGGTTTTGTTGTTGAGTTTTGTTTTTTTTTATTGTTTTTTTTAATCTTATTTGGATTTTTGTTATTTTTACTGTATTCAGACCTAAAGCATTTTTGTGGAGACCTGGTCCAAGCGCAAAAATATGGCTCTTCTTTGAGTATATTATTGTCAGAAAATGTTTTGTAAAAATTTTGATGATGATATCAGAAATAAACATCTAAAGATGGGAGCTGCCATGTCTTGTTTACTTTAATGTAACCTGCATTAAAGGAGAGTTTAACAGATTTTACTCATCAATGGATAACTATTCATGAGCAGTAATACCCTGTGAACACAGTGTTTGTGTCAACTTAACAGTATATGGTTTTCTTTGGTCATGAAGGAGCTTTCTCATCATCTGTGAAAGTTACCAGTGATGTAATAATGCATACAACAAGGTTACCCGGTACAATAGGAGCTACCTGGGACTAAAAGTTAAACTTCTTCATCAATTTTGATCGTTTTTCATTTACTTTATGAAGGTCCAAGACTAAAGTCCTGATTGCTCTTTTAACACCAGGATTCTACCAGCCGCAGCAACTGGTCTGCCAGACTGTCACATGTAAATTCATTGTTTGTGTTCATAAGCACATAAATAATGCATTTGTTTGATGACGTTATTAGAGATGATGCGATATTACCAAAACACAGATCATAGAGCAGGTTTGGCAGGTCTTTACAATGCCCTGAGCTAATTTACAATGTTTATATCATTTCATAAAGTGCATTGATTTAGCTATACTGCTGCAGCACATCTCTGGTCCAAACAGACCAATTTGCTTTGCGATACTAAAATACAACCACATTGATATATAACGTGATGCCTACTATATTGTAGGCTTCAGGTCATAGTGTTTTGTCTATGACAAACTTAATGTCTCTGATATGCTGCATGCGAGAGACTGACTTTAAGCCAAGATGCTAACTGTTATGCCATTTCGATGAAGGCCTTATACCATAATAATGTATACTCTGGTATACTATGAAGGCCTTATACCATAATAATGTGTACTCTGGTATACTATGAAGGCCTTATCCCATAATAGTATACTATGAAGGCCTTATCCCACAATAATGTATACTATGGCAACTTCGGCCTGTCTGCTTCAGACATCAAAAAACACATTTAGAAAAAGTCACGGTCTGAAAGGTTTTGGGTTTTTATAATAGAAATATCTGTTTTAATAAAAAGATTCAATGGATTGTGAGACCGTCTAAAGCTGTCACGGGAGTTCACGGTTAGGACCCAATAGCAAGACCACAGGAGACAGAAGTTGGAATAAACCGGTTTTATTTAGCCTGAATAAAGAAGGTGTGTGAAGGTGTGGAGCCCGTGGTCCGACACCAGAGAGTAGGCAGATCGACGGTGTGAGTCCCGTGGCTCGACACCGGAGGGCTGGCAACTTGACGGCGTGATGTCCCGTGGCTCGACACCGGAGGGCTGGCAACTTGACGGCGTGTGTAGTCTGCTAACACAAAGGAGGGCAGAGCGGCGGTGTGTAGTCCGTTAACACAATGGAGGGCAGAGCGGCGGTGTGTAGTCCGTTAACACCACGGAGGGCAGAGCGGCGGTGTGTAGTCCGTTAACACCACGGAGGGCATTCCCGGACCGACGGACACCGGAGGCAGGCGCTCGAGGCAGAAGATGCAATGGGGTTGAAGCGGGTGAAAGACGGTACGACCTGACAACCCCAGACTGCAGGACCAGAGTTTATATAGTGCCAGGGAAAGCGTTAGTGGGACGTGAGTCTGGTGTGTCAGCCTGCAGGAGGTTAATCGGCTGGAGTGGCTGCAGCTGTGTGGCCATGGGAGGTGCCTGGTCTGACAGGGATCATGACAAAAGCAGTGATTATGGTTAGCATTCATTGCCCATCACTCTTGCTGTCATCTGCAGCGCGCCATTCTCGTGCCTCTTCTGACGTGCTCCTGTTAAGTAAGACCCTCCTTTTTGTAGCTTGGCAACCAACAAAAATGACAGCTTGTAACCATGACAATAACAACAGTCAGTTGGAGGGTGGGAACAAGTATCCACACGTTATATTCCATTTTTAGGGTGACTTTGTAAAATCTGTCCAGGGACTACAGATGACAAATAGCCTCTTGACTAAATTTACATTTACAGAAATATTTTATTATTGTGAACTGTCCCTACCAAATAAACCAATAAAAAACTAAAATAAAAAGAAACAATAAGAATCCAAACAGTGCCACATTTCAACTGGATCATTTTTGTAGACTGACGCAACCAGCCACAACTCTGCCACCTCTGCCTTTCTTTGATAATCAGCTGACCCTCCACAGCTCATGGGACTGTGTGCGGAGAGGGACGTTCGCTTCCTCACCACAAAGAGTGTATGGACAAAATAAAACAAGCATTACAAGCAGCCGAGCAAAACCGATTCAATAGCATTTGATATTTCACATCGGAGACCTTTTAATGATGCATGCTGAGTTCATAGCACAAGGTAATTCACAGGTAAGAAAGAGCAGTTGTTTCCC
The DNA here is from genome assembly GCF_004355925.1 of Anarrhichthys ocellatus. NCBI lineage: Eukaryota > Metazoa > Chordata > Actinopteri > Perciformes > Anarhichadidae > Anarrhichthys > Anarrhichthys ocellatus. Next base: position 7,679,074 of record NW_022280046.1, read on the forward strand.
AGTGAGGGCTGGAGCAGTATGTCACTGAGAAGGCTGCCAGAAGAAACGAAGAAAAAGTGCAAAGAAATTCAAGGATCATGCTGATTGTGCTTATTTGAATTTGTTAAAATCTGAGTTTTTAAAATGACAGCTTTTAACCCTGGCTTTTGATTTACCGTGAACACGTTGACGGTAGAATACACTTGTCTCATCGGTTCGATCTGCAGTTGTTTCTGCTCCCTTTGCAGGATTTTTACAAGCTGTGTGGATTTTACAGAGAATGCGGCTCCGGCTGTTGGAGATACATCTTTGCTATGTTTAATGATTGAGGCCGATCTAATTTCTTAAGTTAAGCAATTACCTGGCAAATTTCACCACAATTGTGCATGGGAAGATGTATTCCAGTCATAGCAATACAAATATATAAAAGCTATTCTGCTAAACTGGACTGTAACTGACAAGATAAAGACATTTCAACACTCATCCAAACAAATCCACAGTAGTGAGTGTAATCTGGACCTTTCACCACCTGCAGGACTGCAATCACAGAGTCCAAAGAGAAGGAGTAAAATCACAGCCAGCGGGGGCTCTGACAGCCTGTGATGAGCCTGACTGGGCAAGTAAAACTCAAAATAGCAACACGGACCCACAGAGAGCACCATAAGAACAAGAAACACGGACCGCAATGAGAGACACATTGTGATCTGTGAAACCTGTGAGATTGTCATCCCCCGTAGCTGGTTTACACATGAAAGTGTGCCCAACATACTGACAATAGTGCTTCAGGCACATACTGTAAATGGATTTCATACCAAAACATAATCTTTGTTGTAGTGTCTATGTTGTTAAGCTGCTTCGTATGTAGGTGGGTATTTACTCTAAATACTACTCAGTACTCAGGAGCCTGTTCAGGCTATGCTATAGACAAAGCTGTAGCTCATTTAGAACACTTTTAGTGCTGGGATTAGGAGCAGAGTTTATCCTAAACTGGTCTGGAAATAGAACACGAAACAGAGACGTAAATGTGAACAAAAGCCGTTTTCTAAAAGCATCTTGAAGAGCAGCTTCATACTTGCCGAAGATATTGCTTGTTTACGTTTTCACCTTTGCCGCAGTGATGCAGAAGTGCACCTCATGGTGTGTCAGTACACCTTGACATGACTGTTGGGTGTGGTTACACTTGCAACGGCGCTCACTTCTAACCACACCCAACAACACCCACCCAGCATCAGGGTGTTGGCAGAGGTGCAACATCCTTGGAGTGCAATGAAACCATACTTTAAATTAAAAATGCAGCAGAAGCAGAGATATTGTATTTCCTCGCCCCTTCCTTTTCAAAACCTGCCGCCTACATTACCCACAAAGCAACTCAATCGTTGCGTCGGAGATTAGTGGTGGACCCCAGCTGTCTGGTAAGCTACAGCTATCTGGTAAGCTCCCTTCTTTCTACTGAAGCTGCATCACTTGTTGCTCTGGAGCATAATAATACTCCTCAAGACCTGTCAACAGACTTTGATGTGTATATTGGTGAACATATGGTGAAGCTCCCTTTTAAGATGCTTTTGGGAAATGGGGGCCCTGTTCCAAACAGAAAGGTGTTGTTGATGGCACATAGCTCAAATGTATCACCAATGAGGCTCCTACAACCATGCCTCCGCTCCCTCCGAGGCGCGCTGTGAGTCACCTTGATACCGAACGGGCCCAGCAGAGAGTGCAAACCTTAAGAAAATGCAAAAATAAAAAAAGGAAAAGTTTGTGTTTATTTTAGAAACATTCGGGAGACGGCGCTGTCATACGAGCACTCAGGATGTAAACTTGATGAATGCGACCGTCTCGCTCTGAGTGAACCAAATACCCTCGGCGAAAGGAGCTCTGTCAGAGTCGCGGCGATGGAAGATCCGTTTGCTCCAGCCCGCTGTCACTTCAGATGCACACGTCGCGCCGTCACCGCCTCGGTAAGGAACATGACAGGCTCGCTCACTCTCCGGCTCACAGCGGTTTCCAGGACATGAGGTCCTCGCTATCTTTTACCGTTCTCCTCCTGATGGTCGCACACCCTCTGGAGAAACATCAAGCCAAGAACGTCAAGAAATAAGCAGTGCTCATGTATCGAATTCAGACCTGTAGCCAGGTAACCATCAGTTAGGTGACACGCTGGTTCGTGACCTTTTTCCCACTGCTAATGCAGGCTGCAAATCACGCTCATAACTCTAGAACGCACCTTCATTAGTGAAATATCTCACTTATAATTCAACACATGTAAGCGTTAACCAAACTTTTAAATATTTAGCCTATTTAACCAAAAGCATGTATATTTTTCTTACATATAAGAAACTGAAATGCTGTGAGCGACATATCAATTTATTCCAAATTGCTATGCTTTGGAAGGGTACCAGCTTTTCCCCCTGCATAGCACGTCTTATCTGAAAGGTTAAAAAAAAAAAAGTCTGACTTGGCTGAGGGGTCAGCCTCTTTCAGCTGATTGCACACAGCCCACCTCATCTCATTCGGTGTGAAAAAAAAAAGCCTGTGGCTGGCGGTTGATTGGCCGGGTCAGGTGGCTTGGTAAGTTTGCAGTGTCTGATTCGCGGTGACCTTTTAAAGCAGCATGGTGGTGTGTGTGTCGGGAGGGGTGTGTGTGTGTGTGTGGGGAGGTAGTGGACACGTCATGGGTTTTATACACTCTGAGGTTGTTTCGCAACAGTAACTCTCTCTCTTTCTCTTTTTTTTTTCCCCAACCAGGCCGAGATTTCTATGTCACTATTGGCCCTGCATCCACTGTAAGTAATGGAGCTCCTCGGGCATGTAAGAAATGTCTTGTCCTCATACAGCCTACACTGGCTTTCAACAGTCTGGAGCAAGCTTAAGTAAATTTCATCCACAATTGTTGCCCTCTATAGAAAGCCAAAGAGAGCCCTTTTCCTGTTCCCTTTGGCACTTTCCTTTAACACTCTGCACCGAGTCTTCCTCTTGACCTGAAATGAGCAGTCTGCATTTTAAAAATAGTTTGTATTTCACTGTGTTTGCTCTCTCTTTTGGTTTTTATGCTCACATGCGGCTTTTTCTTCCAGCGTTTCCAAATATAAATGATTTTACTTTTAGATGTTTTCGGAGATTCACTGCTTTGTAAATAAATGAAATAAATATAACCGCGTTCATGACTGCTCTATGCACAACAGATTTGAAAATATCTACAACCACCGAGGTAGAAGTGAAGATTAGTGGAAAAAAATGCAATTAACGTTCACCTCAAATAAAATGAACAGCTCCAAAAATATAAAGCATTTAGAATTGTGTTGACAAACTGTTACATACTGAGCTAACCTCTTTTGTAATTACGTTAAAATGAATGCAGAATGTGTTCAAAATGAATCAAAAGAGCTACGGACATGTTTTCAAATTTAGTTGTAATTATATTCTTTATTTTATGTATTGCCAGTGTCCACACAACAATGAACATGAACCAAACAGATCTTGAACATGCAACATTAGCAAGTGCATATCAGCTACATTACCCTCTTCACCATCTCCCAGCTGCTGGGCAATCTCAAACCATAGATTGTCCTTTATTTGGTTGTTCACTGTAGTTGTCTTGTGTTTTTCCTACAAAATTTGGGTGTTGAGAAAACAAACTTGACACAAAAAAAGTCCCTCAATTTTGGCAGCAGGCTACCTGGAGGTATGACATCATTTGGAAGAAAGGATTTCAGGTCCATCCAAATATGTTTCCCCCCGCATGAATGTTTCCAACCTGATCTCAGAAATACTTTAAACATCTTAAGCCCTTGCCCTATTTTTAGGCCTCTGCTCGAAAATTGCATACCCATACTCAAAAGAGTGCATCTTTGCAACCACAACGTCTATTTGAATAATTGTGTGTTGTAATAAAAGGGAACACTTGTGAGATTTGTTCAGATGTGTAAATATCAGTGTATAAGTTACTGGTTAAGAGTAAATGAACATGGCACACAGCTCAAATTGAAAAGTTTCAGGTTCGCCTGAAAAAAAATAGCCCTTTTATTATCATTATTTCATTGAAATGATGCAGCTACCAGCCTAAAACATCTCCCAAATCATAGCACATATATGTGAACAGTCTCTCTGCAAAGTTCTACTTTGATAAAGTGAAGCAGAACAAAATGAGAGAGGTTTTAGTACAGAAAGTTTTGGCGAGATTTCCAAAATGTGCATATTAGTAATGGTGTTCAATACATCTAAATACAGCAGTTTTTTTTTTTTTTTTTGAAAAATTACAACAAACATCTATAATTTTCCATTTAAAAAAAAAAAAAAAAAACACAAATCAACTGAATGTTGAATCCAAATGGAACAGATTTAATTTGAGCAAACTGTAAAAACACAGGTAAAACCAATAAACTATTTACACAATTCTCCATTATGCCGTTACATACGACGTCCCAGGAAAAACTCCCCCATCAGAAAGTTATTGTCCAGTGTGCCACAGCTGGAAGCAGTTCTTTTTTGGGTTGAGGCAGAGAGGAACACCACACCTCGTGCAATAAATGGATGTCTTCACCCTCAGCATTCCCGCATCGTGGCACCTCTTGCAATATCTCCTTACCCTTGTTTTCCTCGCTGTCTTGGCCAACTGCTCCATGAAGCCCTTGTGGGTGTCGAGCTGCTTTCCGGCTTGCTGGCTGTGAGGCACTTGAAGGACCTGGAACACTGGCATGGGGTGGCTTGTAATCGTCATCACTGTAAAAAAATAAATATGTGCATTCAGTGGTCTGGTTCTGAAGTTGTAATACATGAAACTATAAAAGCAACTTCAGCCCCCCCCCCCTCCCCCTCCCCTCCCACACACACAAACCTCCATCACATACACACTTCAATCAGACCTAGCTAAGCTTAGGAGTTTGGCCTTCATCAGACACGAATCTTCAGGACAAAGGACGTTCCCAGGCTCAGTCTGCAGCAGTTCCAGTATTTCCTCCCTGGTAAAATGTGCCTTCGAGACTTGTTTAGACATCTTTCTCTAAATCAATTCCCAAAAAGTGTTGAAAAATAAACTGTAAAAGTTACTCACAGGACGCTACAAAACATGCAGAAGCTTTGCGTAAACTCGAGTGCGTAATGCTGCCTCTCGTCTTGCTGGCTGTTTCACATACGCACGTCCATAACTTTTGATTCCCTTGGCGGAGCTCAAAGGTACATACCTCTCTGGCTTCGTCAGAGCCAATAGAATTGAGCTAATCACTTCAAAATGGCTGACAGGCCTGTTAGCCAGTCGAAATCATCAAGTCTTCGAAAATAGTGAGGCGCAGGCTCCAGGGTAGAGAGCACGTTCCTCCTCTTCCTGAGGGGTGAAATCCCCCCTCCCAAAGGAAAGGTGTGTCTCTTTTGCTATACAGGAAGTCCGTTGAACCTTTTGCGGCGAAATAATGCGGGGATATTCGATTTTTCTTCTTGAAAACGTCAAAAGTGAGTCATATTTAGGATCATAAAGCGATAATGTGATTTGTGTTGCTGGTGTCCGTTGGCTCATATCTCAGCGATAGTGTGACGGAGAGAAATGTTACGGCTATGTCCGTAACCGTTGTGTTCGTGGCGTGCTTTCTGCCATCTCGCTTTGTTTGTTAGCATCAAGCTACGATTGCTAAGTCCGGAAATGTGCAGAGTGTGCACACTTCTGGCGAAATATGAATATGGTATTGTAGTTATGCTAAAGGTTGGTGACTGAGTTGCTTTTGGAGCATGTTCAAACGGCTTTTATATTATTTTAACCCAGGTTCTGATGTTTCACGTGGTATGCAACATCATTATATTCATATTCATAATTAATATGTGTTCAATGGTCCAAAAATGACACTGAACAAAATGGCATCAAGTCCACCGCTGCGTTGGTTATAATTAGTTGTCATCACCACGAAAACAATGCCAACGGAAAGTCAATTAGGATCCACTGTCTTCATGGACACACGAATGAAACTCATCCATGTGAATAGGCAATGCTCAGAGACAGTGATGCAGCATAAACAGTAAAACATACACTGGACATTCAACTATGAGACCCATGTTGTAGACCTGTATATGTGTCTAAAGACTTATTGTGAATTTACATGAGTGAAATTTTTCATGAACCCAACTAAATATTTGTGTTGCCCATTTTGTTGTTCATGTACATATTTTGAGCCCAACCAGAAGGTCATTTTTATAATTTTCCGTGCAAATTTTTTTTCAGACAAAGATTTGTGCTTGCCGTGGAATAGCTTTAAATGTGTACAAAAGACATCTTCAGACTTTGTTGTTGTAACTTTGTTTTCTTCTCAGAGAAACACACAAATAAGTGGGCAACAAATGACTGTAGGATGCCAGCAGCAAAAGCTTTAATCCGGGGTTTTCCACCACAGCGACCCACTGATTCAGAAGAGGGAGAGTCCACTCCCACGTGACGGAGCAGAACAAAGCTTGGCTGCAGACGTTCACAGATTTGTAGATGCACAATCAAGGTCACTAATGTTTCCACGATGAAATCCCAAGGCTTTAACCAGACAGATGTTTACTTCCAGCAGAAAGCATCAGGGTGTAATGGAGGGAAAGCTGGGACGCCATGCAGGTCCCTGGAGGGAGGGCAATGAGCTTAAGCTGCTGCTTTCGCCTACGCTACAGTGTCACATGAAGACGGGGGAGGACCGTTGAGGATGCAGACACTTGGAAGGCTCTGTCAAAGATGGTGTTGGTACTGTACACATTGTTTGCAGAGGGCGTGGAGGCATGTCAATTTTTTTACAGCATGATCGATGAAGAATTTTCACCTAATACAATGCATGCTGGGAAATATAAACTCATGAGTTTACAATGCTTCTAAAAGAAACTCAATTTGATAAGGTAAAGGATCAACTTGACATTTAGTCAACCGAACAGATGAATTGAAATTCTGAAAGTGATAATTAGACGTTTTAAACTTGACAAAACGTCAAGTTCACTGAGTTGAATAAAATAAAAGTTCATGTCGTAAAACTTATGAGATTTTACAGTGCTAAGAATAAAGTAAAAAGTAAAAAAATGCTTTCCCTGCTACCCTATACTGAAAAACACAAGTTAACAGCACTTCATCACTTTGTAATGAATCACACACACTAAGCTTCCAAAGTATCGAGTTGATTATTTTGGTCTTTCAAAGGTGGAACAACTTGTAATCTAAACCAGTTCTCTGATCTTCCGTCTTGTTTTCTGTATTTTTTGCTGTAGAATATTTCAGTTTTGCAGTATTTCAAAATTGTATGCCATTTTTTTTTAAAAGCATCGGAAATGTATGCAGAGCAAAACGTTAAGTTTTAATTTGGTCGATTCCACAGATAGTGATTTGCATTGATAAATCAGCTACGACAAAAGACATTTCCTGTGTTGGCAAGGTAGTTGCAAAGCACAACTGTTTCATTTCACGGGCTTGAACAAATGGATACTTTCTGTCTCCTGGGTTTTTTTTTTCCACTACAAACCATCTTTGACTCCCTTCTGCGGAGGTTTCAGTCTCTCTCATGGGGTGCAATCACTCTACAGATCTGGACCTCTCTTCCCTGACTTCAACCACTTTTGTCTAAATCGCTGCTTCTTCCTGATGCAGAGTCTCCTCAGGCAGAACACACACACACACACACACACACACACACACACACACACACACACACACA
>NW_022280046.1:7686717-7719877 GCF_004355925.1 Anarrhichthys ocellatus
ACACACACACACACACACACACACACACACACACACACACACACACAACTCATGCATTATTTGAAAAGCTACTGAGGGAAGGCTGGACTAATACCCTCCCACTGGGTAGGGCCTTTAGTATTGAAAGGGAGGAACGGACGCCATCACAGCGCAACAAAGCAAGTGGAGCATACCAATGGGGCTCCTATATGGTGGATGGACAGCTAGAACAAGAGCAGGCCACTAAGTGATTTCACTGGAGCTCCAAAATAGCAGGGATTTGTGAATATGTAACAAAAACACAGATATGAACTGAACATTTTCAAAGTAAAACACATCATCAGACTGTTCTCATGTGGGGCAAATATGAAAAAAAAGGTATTTGTGGTTGTGTTGATAGATGAGTCAATTAACTGTAATAACACAGAAATGTTAATCGGCAGCTGCTTACCTAAGGTCATTTTACAAGTCCAACCAGGTAACCAATCCCTCATGTCACAATACATTGAATTTACATGTCCACTTCTTAATAACTTTACAAATAAACTGTATCAGAGTGTGCCCTCAATTTATATCACAAATGAATTACAGGAAGAAAACACAAACGAGTACAGTTAAAAAAAAAAAAAAAAAAAGCTGGTGAGGGATGTGCATAAGTATTTAAGGGGAGTATTGCAGCATATGTGGGTTCTCTAAAGTATTTTTGGGCTACAGGGAGAGCTCTGTGGAGGCTGATACATTGCCTCGAGTGATGTCACTAAAGTCAGTTAAAGACTACAATTTAGAAAAGCTAAAAATAAAAATGTGGATTCAATCCAATTAAATGGTCTCTAGATGAGTTGCATTGTAAAACCTCCACAACAGCACATGTGCACAGTGACAGCTCTTAAACGGCTATGCCTATACTCATAGCAACCGGAGTTACGACACATAACTAAAGTTGCAAATGGTAACATCTGGACTCTAACAGGCAGAAAACTGTCCATCCTCAGTCCTTCTACGATTTACCTTGAATGTTTTGGACTAACTCTTCATGTATTCCATTTGTTCAACACATTAATCCATCTAGCTTCAGTTTTTCAGCAATACATTTCCAACTTGCCTAGACTAAATCATCTGAGGTGACGGGAATAGTGTGTCCAATTGGCAGTGGCATATAATTAAATTCCCTGTGAAATAAAGTTTCTCGCTATATATCTGTCTAATCTTTCAGAGCTCAGTGTGTTCAGACAGTCTGTGCTGTCTTGGAAGAGGAAAGGCAGCGTAGCTGAGAAGCGGAAGAGTATGGCTGGCATTTAAATTGGTACCCTGCACAGAGCATGAGCTTATTGTGTGTGTGTGTTTTGCTGTTTATTTTAATCCCTTACCTTCTACGACGCACTTTGAAATCAAATATATTTGTTAAAAGTTGCCTTTATGGTACTTAACTTGCATTACACATACTAAACTGATCAAGGTTAAAGACTGACGAGAGGGGCAGACATGTAGGGAACTTTACACAATTTAAATTTGGCTTTTTGATAAATGTGTGACCTTGGTATCAAACTAAATTCTCTCAGACCCCAAGAGGGGTTGAATATTTTAAAGCTACAAATCAGAGTAAAGTTGGGTCCTCTCAGTGGGAATTTAAAGAAAATCCCATCTAGTGTTTTTATTCAGATTATTCCAGTTAAATCCGAGGCATTAAGTGCCTCTCGTACAACATCGGCTCTTTCCCTGAGCTACACTGAACAATGATCCTATAGAGCAGTGTTTTTCAACCTTTTCTGAGCCGCGACACATTTTTTACATTAAAAAGATCCCGCGGCACACAAACAACCAAAAACGTTACAAAATGACACCTTTTAGCATAATACAGCATATATGCAGGGGTGTCAAACTCAATCCCAGGGAGGGCCAAAATTAAAAATTGTGACTACGTTGAGGGCCAAATAGAGTCACCATTTAATAAACAGGATAGAAGGGATATTGGACAAAGTGCAAAAAGAATACATGTTTAGGTAGGCTACATTATTTTATGCATATGTGCCAGAGCCAGATGTCTGGCATCTTTTCTTGGCTGCCAGTTCATTCATATCTGGGGTTAGGTTCTGTGGAAACCCTCAAGATGGAGTGAAGGTGTGCATCAGTGAGACGACTCCTGTGTGGGTTTTTGTTCATCTTCATCACAGAGAAAAGCTGCTCACACAGGTACGTGCTTCCAAACATGCAGAGTGTTTGAGCAGCATGTAGGCGGAGTTAAGGCATCGTTTCGGGGGTGAAGCTTGGAAACTGTGCAGCGCCCTCGGTGTCATACTTTGCCTTGAGTGTCATTACACTGGAGCTCTATCAGCTCCACAGGTGCTCTTTCCACGTCAACTGCAAACGGATTGCTGAGCAGTTCAAATTTAAATTTCTGAGCTGCAAAGTCGGCAAATCGCCGAGTGAACTCCGTGCCAAGTGCACCCAGTTTATCAGCAAAATGCGCAGTCGGGAACACAGCGGTGGAGACTTTTACTGCCTCACACATGTCTGTGATCACACATGTCTGTGATCACACACGTCTGTGATCACACATGTCTGTGATCATACGTCCCCGTCCCTGAAGCTGGAGGTTTAGCGCAGTGAGATGCTTCGTTATGTTGCACATAAAGCCAGCTCACATCGCCACTTCTCGTCCCGGAGCTCTGTGGTGTGGTGGGCCGGTTATGATAAACATGATATTTTCTGGCGGGCCGTTGTACCGAGGGCCGGATATACTGTATGCTGACAAGTCTCTCAATGTGTTGATCCTTACTCGGCTTTTCATCTGGGTTATTTTGTCCAGGGCCCAGTTCAGAGTCTGCATTTTTACTTTTCAAATATTTCTCCATCGCTGTTCGTCTTGTCGTCGCAACCTCTCCCGAGCGTCATTTCATTCTACTGTCCTAAATTAACACGTCATTACTGCGCTACCTAATGCCACCCACTGGCATGGAAGAGTATTTATTACTTAGCCAGCCACTATATTGCAGCTCAGACGCTCAACAATGGCAAAGTATTTGCAACAACTAAATAATGTTTTTTTGGACTCATTAAGTGAAATTGGACATTTTCCCACGGCACACCTGACGATCTCTCACGGCACACTGGTGTGCTGCGGCACAGCGGTTGAAAATCACTGCTATAGAGACCTGAATCGGTCCTTTACAGTTTTGCAAAGTGGCATTGTGGCTGTCAAATTCTGTCCATGCCCTCAGACTTTCCCTACTAGCCCCCCCATAATTTGACGGCCTCACCCATCTACACACATGTCCCCACTTCCCTCATCTCATTGCCTCATCAGCCTCTCAGTTCAAATGAAATGCCGGTGCAGTTCCATTCCTTCCCTGCCAGAAAGTTGCCATGAGCATTGAACTTGTGGGCCTTCCTTCATTACTACCTGGGTCCTGTTCCCTGTTTTACATGTGTTCATTATGGCAAGGCTCTTTATCAGCCGACAGGCAATGCTTTGTGATGAGAGTTGAACAATTCCATATGATATATACGATTTAATTTGATCAGCAAACTCTGAAAGCAAAACTGACAGACAATGGCGACTTCCAATCATCTGATCAAAGAAAAAGGAAAACGCAGTCCTGGCAATTAATTTGCTCGAAGGTTGGCAACGCATCATGCCTTCTACTGTGTACTTTCCATCTTTCTGTCTTGCTTCTGAAGAAACATGTTCTTATGTAAACGTTTACTAAAAAGGAACGTTGAGACGATAATTATGTGTATACTATGCTTCTTGAGGACTGCATGGGCCTCACATTTTGACCATGGCTAACAAAACCCTTCTGAGACCAGGCCAGAGGGGTTTGGAAAAAGCAATAGTGCAATGTGTGTGAAAAGAGACTATCCACCTAAAATAAAATCATTGCACCTTCACAATTTAAATATTTAAGTATTCCTATTTTTATACTTAATTAAAACTGTCATCTATTGTCGACAGAAAAAGGATAAGAAGAGTGTGCTCATTTGTTATAATTTAACAGTCCACAATTAAATACCAGTACACTATAATTTATGGAGCCACAACACTATGTGTCGTTACATGACAAATTATTCATGGTTGCCTTCAGGTTTTACATGGGACACAGCCTGTGATCTCCTGGGTGAAAGACCAGTTTTAGACCTATCCACCCTTACCTTCTCCCAAAGCATACTGCGTGTTTATTAATGAACGATCGTCAACATATGTCACATGTCGTTTTGGGACACTTGCTGAAACAACTGTCATTCTTCTTGAGTGGTCTCCTTTTGCTACCATCAGAATTACCAATTACCCTTCAACAGGGGTTATAGGGTTAGCCACGGAAAAAAAGCTGCTCCATTCTCTTCAGTGTGCAGTTTTATGCCAGAACGATTACCAGAACTCCACTCATCTGCATAAACACAACCTGAGCTGCAGCTCTCCGCCCTCCCACGCAAAAGCACACTCATTTGTAGCCACGAAATTAACAAATGTGAGGCGCAACAACAATGGTGTTGTTGCGACCGAGGAAAAAAATGCTTCCACGGGAGCCGAGCATGTTTATCTGTTGATAGTTTTCTCGTTCCTGCAGGGATAATATCGGTTGGAATAATATGTACTGTAGCCCTGTGCGAGCAATTCCGAGGCATGTGATAAATACTGAATATTGAATAGCAGCAGAACAGCCCATATAAAAAAAAAAAAAAAAAGGACAATCCTTATTTATGCTCTATTTACTGAATGTTTCATTTCTAGCTTAGACATCATTACACAATCCTATTTTTCCTCAAAGGGGCAATAAAGACAGAGGGGTTAGGTAGAAGATAAATGAATGACTCTCACAAAATAGTAATCAAGCTGAAACACTGCAGCTCCGGCACCATGAGCACCTCTGATAATGAACATGGTACAATGCCTCTGTACATGTAGTCCAATCCAAAATTGTGTTCTTCTTGGTGCAATCCTGAGGGTCAATCTTAATGTTCTTGGAGTTTTTTCTTTCCCATCCTCACTTTAGGGTATTTCTTTTGTCCGTGTTAGAAGAAGAAATCCTTATATAATGGCGTTTAAGCAGGTTAATGACATATTGCTCTCCTCCAGTCACAGGCCAAAGTAATGCAGCGCAGAGCTGTAACAGGCAACTAATTTATCTGAATGATGGGCGAAATTTATCAAAGGCACATTGGTCTCCGCAGGGCAGCGACGGCGCTGGCGGGAGTCTAATGGCCGGATGGGAGGAAATTGTCAAAAGGACCCCTGAGGAAGCTGTTGCATAGCCCCTGACCTCTAGACCGGTGCGAGGCTCAAGCCGAGTCGTCCTATTCGTCCTCATCGTAGGAACACGCTCAATACGGAAAATATACAAGGATGGTATTGTCTCTAGAAAGGAAGGAAGGGGTGAATTTAGATGTGTCCTTAATACACGTTTCATAGATAGATTAAAAGTATGTCAATGGTTCTTTTTTTTTTTTTTAAGCCATTTGGTTCCATGGACGTGTGGTTAAAAAAATAAAAAGAAACTTAGCAATAGAGTGCATCTGATCTTTCCATCCAGGCTCCAGACAGCAGTCTCTAACTCATTTGTGGTTATCTTCAAGGGCACAAAAGAACTCAAATCCTCAATCGTCCTGAATCGGTCTTCGCCAACAAAGCTCCATGGCACTCTTCTCTAACTCTCTCTCTCCTTCACCATCAAATAAACCTCGGTTATCTAAAAATGTATGAGCTCAACACAGGAAATAGATCTTAAGTTCAATTGAAAAAAACACACTGAAAGATTTTGCCTTTTTGAAAGTTTCTGGCGTGTTATTTTCAGTAGAGCTCTTGTTTGCATCAAGGCCGCTAACTTCCAAAGAAGTGAATCACGCCTCCGGAGAGTAACGAGTAGAATTCAGCTCTTATCCCTTCCACCATTTAAGCAGTTGCAAAGCTCAAACTCAACACCGTTATCAAACAGAGAGAGGAAGAGATGCTCTTATTTTTGGGGGGGGGGGGGGGGGCTCTCGATCTGTGATGTATTTTAAAAAAATGCATGGAAGTTGTTTTGCCCACAAGCTTTCAGAAGTCAAAGCAAATAACATCTCAATATATCACACTACCGGGAGAGGGGCTACAGTGATTAATAAGTCTTTCGTTGTGGTTGTAGTGAGCCGCGCACATTTCAAAATGTATCAGCTTTGCAATTTACTGTAACCGCACGGCGTAAGGAGCTCATAGAGGAAGCAGATACTACACCTCGTTCTCTGTAGATAGGCTCTCTGAACCGTGCGTCTATCGCTTTTTACTGCAGCAATACTGCCGCTCAATGAGCAACACTTGAAACCAGCAGTACAATAGATCCAAATCCACAATATCCTCTCTCGGAAGCCAGAGCAGCAGTATAACCCCCCCCACACACACACACATTGTATTGAATGCTCTGCTGGTAGTGTAACCCACTGTTCCTTAATTCTCTTGATTTTTATTATTACACAAATCCCCTGCTGTCTCTGATTTATTAGTCTGTTTGAAGTTATCCACTCATTAACAATACAATAGCATTTCCTCACTACAGTTTTACTGTTCCCACATCAGGCTCCTACTTCATTTCATCTAAAAAAATAAAAAGCTCATAATAATGGCTTACCATAATAATGAACAGATCGGTTCAAGTTCAGTTTACTCATCACAGTGAGTCCTACTTCGGGACTAATCTATTGGCCCCGCCACCCTCAACTATAACTAATCAAAACTCACTGAAAGGAATGTGTGACGTCTGGCAACATGTTCCATACAAACAGGGGCCAGCAGCACGGCTGACAGATGGTCAAGATTTTCGTTTGCAGCGTCTGCTTATATTGTGTTTACAGTGCCACCAGCTTGGGAGTTGTATGTTCTGTTTACGTTACCATAGTTGATGACCAGCACCCTTTGTAGTTTTTGTCGGCCAGGAGGACAGCGTGCGGCGGCTCCAGGAGACGGACCCCATTCAGTGGCTGCCGCAATGCGAATCCAAGACTGCACAGACCCCAGCGCCGGGAGTGACAGTGGGGAGGTTGAGCGCTGCAACAGGAAGTTGGCCGATCCGGTGGGTGGTTGGGGCAGGCCCCTGAAATCAGACCCCCTGTGCTGAGGTTTGCACCACTGGTTGAATTCCACATTGGATTTAATCCACCAAATGATCAAACTTCCACAAATCACTTAATAACAATCCCTCGGGGCAGCTCTAAGTCTTTGTCATGTTGGAGGGACTGGACGCTATAGTGACTTTCGCCTCTTGAGGTACAAGCGGTATTACAAGACAGGGCCAGACTAGCTGGTTAGCACGCTAATCTCTGCAACACAACACATAGATGTCTTCAACATACAACCCTCTTCACATTTTTTTAAACATTGTTAAATGGAAATTCTGTCCGTATCTCACACATTGCACCCATTAACAGCAATCATTTTGCATACTCGTAAAATGTCAAAAACAGGTTTTGACTTCAGCTAAAGCTTTAACTTTTAACTATCTATTAACATGCGTTTGTTTGTCTTTTTCTTTCTAGAACTCGGAGAGCTACCGTCAGAGAACCGGGCCGAGAGTGACGTTTTGTCTAACAGCATCACGTTCTATGCTCCCACTAAGCCGAGGCATGATGCATGGAGCTCAGGGCCCTGCATTACTGGGAAATCATTTGAAATATTTGACAGGGGGGAAATTAGCTCTGCGCTAAAATACAGGGCTAAACTTGAATTAGAGTCTCTGCAAAGAAGCCCCCGAAGAGAGAAAAACAGAGAGAGAAAGCGAGGGGGAAAGGAGGATTAGTGGGAGAATGAGGCCGACGAGAGTGAGACATACAAACAAACAGCTCAACAGATTGACCGGGGATGGAGGGACAGATGAAAGCCACTGACTGTAAGAGTGACTCAGCCCAACATTCATAATCTTGCAGCGGCACTGAAGGAGGGAGAGTTGTTTTCAAACATGATGACCTGTGATGAGCGCCTCCTTCCAATATTGGCGTAAGACTCTCCCTCGTGAGAATTGAGGGATAAAGAGAGGCAAAACGGACTGCTGGGAAGAAAAAAAGATGATGTATTCCGAGCACAAGATACCTGCCGCCGCTTAATTACAGGATCAGTGTCCTAATTACTGTCTGTAATCAGCCGGCAGAATGACTTTCCTTTCTCTCATTACCTGAAGCGTCAGCGCTGCAATGGACTTTTCAGAGCATCTTCCTCTGTAGTGGATTTCCATCGGTGGGCTAAACATGGGCTCTTGTATTTGAAGAGCACCTGCAAGGAAAGGGGGAGAGGAACTGTCAACGAGTTAAGCCAGAAATGAATGTGCTGGGTTTAATATATTTTTCATGCAGGCTGTTTCCTCTTTGGAAGAACTCACTGCATAGGCTATCGCTGGTTTACTTATTTTTTTTAACTATCCTTAAGTGGGGCAGGGCAATAGATCAAATCTAGTAGTTTCCAATGCAATTTCCCTCTCCGCATGTTGAATGATGACAGGTTTTATTCTCGTTTTGAAGCGCTTGTTGGCGGAATAATAATTTCTCAGAGGTGATCAACCTCGAAATGTATCAGTGCCAGCAGAGAGCACCCCGCTAGGATATATCATTTAATATAATTACTGCTTTCTTGTTGCCAAGGCAGCCAAACTTGAGATGCTTTTTATTGCAGCAGTCTTCATTCTGTCCACTGAAACAGCCTTGAGGGTTTTTTCCCCCCCTTTGTCAGGCTGCGCTGGATTATCAGTACTAACTTAATAGTAGGTAAATTCATTTTGAATGACAATGTGTGAAAAGAAACTCTCCGGTTTTATGTATTGAGGCAAACAATAACCACAAACCTGTAGCGAGGCGGAACACTTGAAGATTTTCATATTGGCTGAACTTGGTTGTCAAAGCTCAAGGTGGATAATGTAAATATGCTGTGATGGAGTTATTGTTCAGGTGAGGAGATACTGAGTCTGCGCACATCGAGGGCTGAGTAAAACACCCCTGGGACCAATTACCGGGCAGTATTTGCAAAACAAAACAATCGGAAAATCGCAAACACCTAACTACGAATTATTAATTTTTTCCCTCCTCTGTGTGGCACAGCAGAGGGAGGAAAACACCTGTTCCTCCATTTGCTCCTACAGACAGAAGCTCCAGAGACACGAGGTCCATCGTCAGGTTGTAAATCTTTTACTTTTCTTTTTTCCTCTCTTTCTGGGTGGCGTTTCTGGAATGCCGGTAAATTTAGCTAATTAGTAGGAGCCAGGTGTTAATTAGCCGAGGGTGGGGGGGTCGGTTTGGTTCCGATCCATACTGCGATGTCTCACGGAGCTCCAACTCTTTGATCTCCCCTGCAGGGCTAAACGCGCCACCGTGCTTGTCATTTCCAATTAGGATGTTAAACAGATATTCCCAAGATATCCCCCCTCCTCGCAAAACCCCTTCCCTTCCTCGTCCCAGTTGGATGAGTGGAACAAGGAGGATGACAAAATCGGCGGAGTGAATATTTTCTTTCTGTCAAGCGTTCTCCAGTCAGCTGTCTGTTGGGGAGCTGTAGCTCTGATACGCGGAGCAGCACCTGCTGAGGAGGACACGCCAAGTATATAAACGAATACGGTCTTTTCTTTCGTCGGTTTGGATGAAACCCAATGAGATCACCCCCCCTGCCCCTCTTTGCAGTTATTATTTCGGTGATTAGTGAGAAAGGTAATTCACTGGTAGCTGTTGTTTAAACTGGCAACACTCAGCCTGAATGTTCTGTTCACACAATAAATACACAAGTTGAAGTGAAGTCTCAATGTGTCACCAGCTGAATTGAGGGGTAATTCAGGCCAATCAATCACCACATTATGCTAATTGAGTGTGTTGGCTGGCGCAGCCCCTCAGAGGCTTACACAAGAGCACGTGTTTCGCCAGAGATGGAATACAGCCAGCTGTGTGTGGCACGCTAGGTGCAGGTGACAACATATCAGTCATGGGGCACTTTAAAGCCAGGGTTGGTAATCTTCAAAAAACATTTGTTATGATTTTTGAAATCCTCTTAACACCTCGACAGCAGTCAATAAATCAAATGCTGTGACGACAAAAAAAAAGAAAAAAAAAAAAAAAGAGAAAATTAAGCCTGTCCAATCATTTTACTGGGCCACAATGAAATGACATAATGGCCTACCTGCTTTTATATACCTACCTGCCTACCTGCGTGCACTCTACCCGTGCAATAATTTGTTGCCCGCGGAGTCTTCCACAAGCTGCTAACAATAGCCATGTTTGTTGTTTACCTTTTTTATTGTGATAATTTGGGGGGGGGGAGTGGCTTTGGGAGCAGGCCTGAATGGGCTGTCAGTGTCGCCAAATTGGCAACTTCCTCGCTAGATTTAGTAACTTATTGAGCTGGTGCTGCTCGCTACTTTCAAAAGAGTTGGCAACCCTGGGCTAGTTTCTCAAGTTTACTAACTTTAGCTTTCAGTACATTGAGCCGATAGTACTTACTTCAGTAAGATTTCAAAAGCAGTTCTTACCTTTGATGAGGCAGCCTATTCTTATATTGCCACTTTTACGTCTTACTCCGCTGTTGGATACCGACGTAAACGGAGAATAAAATGGAACAGAACAAGCTCTCCAACCAATGGACAGCCGTGAACTTCCTCCGTTCCATTGAATATTTAGCACAAATGTTCTGAATCCCATGGTTGGTAAAGTTAAAAGGGTAACATCAATGTAAATGCATTACACAGAGAAATACATAAATAGTTGATACATAATAGTAAATTATATCACTCCTCTGTTGAATAAAACCTGTTTGAAAAACCTGTTTAAAATTTTTTTTTTAAAAATGCAGAAACTGCTTCCCTTTACTTTCAACTGTGTTGCTTCATTTTATAACATTTGCACGGCCCCAAATAAATAGAGACTCTAAAACACTGCTCCACAGTGCCAATATTGGTCATAAACACAAACAGAACCTTTTTAATATGCAGGAAGATTCCAGATGTTTCGATGAACATAAACAGATGTGGGAAAAGCTGTTGATGACATGTTGAGTGAACGCTTATGCAAGTCTGAAGATAAAATGTAAATGACTTGTGTGTTTGGCCATGTCCCGTCTTGTCATTAACGTCATACTTGCTAATTTAATGGCTCGATGTTCTTTTCATGGACGTTTGTCGTGCTTAAGGCAATCATACAAGTTTGCCGGGGTTTTATCACGTCTTGACATTCTATTCTGATTTATGAAAGAGACGGCACAGTGTGAATATGCATAGAAAATGGATTAGTGGCTGCAGAATTTTCACTGGTGTCTAATTTGCATCTCTGCAGTGCCTCAAATATCATCTAGCAGCAGTTTCTGCACTGAATCTTGTAAACACCTTTTGTTTTGTATGATGAAAGGCAGGTTGGGGGGGGGGGTGAAAAACAGCATGCAGATACAAAATAATAAAGGGTTAGCAGAGAGATATTTGCATATGAAAAACTGTTCACTTATGGGGAAAGCTTGATGCCTACAGTCTATGGATGATCGCTCAGATGAGTAATGAGTCTTATGGATGCGCGTGTGCAGGAATAGCTCACGCGTTCTCAGTAGGATCCAATTGATGTGCTTAGATAGAATTAGCCTGACTCTGGAACTGTAGGGCTCTCCGGCACGGACACATAATGACAGGTCATTTAACATGCTGCTGTACTGCTGTGGCGTAATGTGGTAATTGTTTGCCCGTGTAAATGAGTGTTCTCATTTTTGAACTGCAAATCTGTGTGAGCAAACCATGGAGGAAATGGACAATTAATTGAATGGGTGGCACATATGTCCTGTGTTTGCACAGTGGATGGGATGGATGGGTAACAGCGCGGAGGGAATTTCTGGCTACAGTAAGATGTGCAATTGCAGCCTTTAGGACACAGAACCTGTGTGTGCGTGTGTGTGTCAGCGGGAAGGACAGAAGCAAAAAACAGGGACAGAGGGCAAAGAAAATCCATCAGAGATTTAAAGGCATGTCACTCAACTGAGAAAGTCAGGCAGGTTTATGCACAGAGACAGATGGGGGCACAAAGGGGGAGAGAAGAAGGGAGTCTGAGAATAAAGCTAGGGGGGAGACAAAAAAGCAATTGAGTGAGACTCCTCTCACACTTAATTTTGGAGTAAAGCAGCTTCAAGGGGTTAGAATGGGGAAAATGTTTGAATTGAGGGACTTAAAAACCGAGAAGAAACAGAGAAATGGAAGAGGAGGCGGGAGTTGGGGGGGGGGTGTAGTGGTGACACAAAGAGAAAGAGAGAGACTTGAGTGGTTGCCAAGACTACAGCACAGGATCAGCAGCATAAGAACAAAAGAATAAGAAATAATTGCCAAATTACACTAAAAAAACACAACTGCTAACTAACTTACAGTTATTACTTCAGTTGGTGGTCCCATGAGCGCGGTACAACTCTTTTCTGGCTGATTCATAAAGGGTCAGTGCACCGCTCTTGGTCTGGCCCTTCACCTAGGACCACTTTGCCTTGGAGGACCCTACCAGTATCACGGTCTGGAGAGCAGGCAACAGGGGATGGACCCAAATGCAGATAAGCTTGTAAGCGTTTTTTTCAAATGAAATCATTGCATCATCTCTAAGTTCAACAGAACAGGCAGGAAACAGCAAGCAAGGACAAGGGCAAAATGGTAAGCAACTCCAAAAAAAAAATTGAAGAAAAATAGACCAAGAACAAAAGAACCGGGCTGGTATAAATATCGACTGAGTAATGGAGAAGTGGGAACAAGTGACAAAAGAGCTGACCAGAGACAAGTTAAACTTATGAGGGCGGGGCAGACTAAGGCGGGGATAACCACAAAAATACAGGAAGTAAAACCAGACAAAACACATGAGGAATTAACTCCAAAACTATAGTAAGAAACACGAAAACCTGAATGAAAAACATGAAACAAGGACAAACAAACGGAATACACTAAACACAAAATGATCTTGAAACAGAAAGATGCAACACAGTCCAGTCTCTACAGAAAAAGTGAGCTGCCAGCTCCCCATTGCCAGGTCGTTGAAATGCGCACCCCTTCTCGGATCCGGCACCCTTTAATGATTTCTGCACATATGTTGTGTAAACAGCTTCTATAAAAATTTGATTTGCTTCTAACAGAATAAAGACCCTGAATATAAACATCTCCCTTGTAGAACAGGAATGTATTGCAAATAATTTACAAATATATTTCGATTTCTTTTCCAAAACACTATCAAAGACTAGAGGATATAGGATGAAAAAAATGACGGCGTCGCTTGAACGATACAAGATAAAACCTTATCTCTTGGATTGCATTTCAAATTGTTTGATCGATGTCTCAGCAATGCTTTTCATGCTCGATAATTGCGGGCTATAAGATGTGTGACATGGAAAGGCTGGAAGCAGTGGTAGGTCATGACACCACAACGAGCACAACACATGACTGTAAAAGCTCAAATTCATCAGATCATTAGAGATGTACATACTGCACATGGTAGACGGATGGCCAGCGAAGAAGCGCATCACCAAATGGCAGCACCGCCACTAAAAGTCTCATAGTGACAGCCAACAACAAAACTAAATGTAATATAATAAGCACTGACGTGTTCCTATGGCCACCATGTGCCTGTTTTTTGTAAAGCCTGTCATTCAATCTGGGCTGGAGACCCTGAAGGCTTTTATCAATCAATGTCTCTGCAGAGGCAATTATAAGGAGAAGCACTTCTGCTGTAAACCCCAATCATCCTCATGCATTGCCTCCCAATAAATGTTCGGCGGCACTGGCAAGGCTGCATTAGGTGGAAATTGAAAAGCACTACACTGTTATGCTTCAAGGACTGTAAAACAGTTTATTTTTAACCCAATCACACAAAAGATCCTAGATGCTAATTGAGACAGCATGAATCACTGCACTCATGCTCAGAGAAATGTCTGAACCCAAGCGCTTGTCGCTGACATATTCTAACAGGAGGTTGCTATAAACACAGATGTTTTCTATATTTCAAGACTGCATCCGTGTTTCACCATCTTTCTTTCTCCCCTGCTCCCATTCTCGGTCATTCAGGGGTGTGATAGAGTGACCTATAGAGATATAAATGACATGAATTCCTATCTATCAGTCCTCCCTTCCCTCTCCCCTTCCTCCTCCCTTGCGTTGTGGAAATCAAAGACTGCTGAGCCAAGGGAAAAAGAAAAAAAAAAAAAAAGATTCCATCAATCTTCGCTTGTCCCGAACAGTCACGTTTACCTGACAAAGTTGCACAGCACTCTGTGAAATGGGGCTCCTTCCTGCCAAAGCCTTGGCTTATGCCCCTGAAATACTGTTTCATTCTTTATATTAAATTCCATCAAATGGGCTGCCTTGGTGTGCCGGCAGGCGTATGGGTGCATAATGTGAACTTGCAAGATCATGGAATCTGTCTCATGACCTTTGTCACATGTCTCCCTCTCTCTTTTTTAAGCTGTATTTATTCAGGGAGGGTTTGCTGAGCACGCAGAATCACTTACAACAATGCCTTGCTTAACATTCACACAGATACACACATTGGGGTGGGAGCTGCCCCGCATTGACACAGTCCTCACTGTTGGACATTGAGCAGCTCTAGACTTAACTTAAATAGTGCTTTCATGTATATTTATATTACAGTTCTGTAAAAGGTCAGTATAGGAAAGTTCGATAACTAATCAGGTACCTAGAAGTTAAATTCAGAATACAGTATTCACATGCACTATTATGCACATTCACTGAGTTATTTGTCGCTGTAATTGATCCTGCTCTCCATACTGGCTGTATGGGGATGGGAGACAAATCGATCTCTTTTAATTCAAAAGTACACTCGAAAGTTTTTAATTTGAGGCTTCAGCACACTTCAAATCAAATGGATATCTACCAACGCAAAGTCATGTTTAGTACGTTTTACTTGTTGAGGAGGTGTCGAGGCACGGCGGAACAAAGGGGGAGTTTTGCACAAAAATACTGGAACTATGGAAGAAACTCACTTGTTAAGTGGAGCACAGACTGCTCAGACCTTTTGAAAGAAGACCATTAAACCTTAGTCAAATGTGGTTGTGGAGAGTCGCACAGAACAAGGACTGGATTTTGTTCCCCAAGCCCTTCTGTTGGAAACACACCAGAAAAAGGATTTCACACCCGGTTTAGAGAACAGGAACAATTACAGCGACCTATACCTTCTGAAACGTTGTACACGTGAGAATTGTCATAACACGGACCTGACTTTTTTTATTTTTATACTTTTTAAACCGTGAAAAAACGTTTTTTGGATAATCATAGCTCTACAACTGTTTACAATTTAGGAGGGTGCAGCCCATTCTCTTTTCAAAATAATGGCCCTCTACCAAAAACACAATGCTGTGATTGTGCATTTGGTGTGAAAGCCCAGTACAGGGGCAGCCACACTGATCTACTGCACCTGTCCCTGTGTTATTTTCAGGCCTTTCAATGGTGGGTAGATGTGATTTTGTTTGCTGTATTGGTGATTGGGAAACATATTGTATTGATACTATCTCATAATAATACATCCCAACTCATTTTGCCAATTAGAGGCGCACTCACATTTATTTTGTGAGAAATTGTGATAACATCAATGCAATCACTGTTTTTATTAGATTCAAACTTTAAAAAAAAAAAGAAACGGCAAAATAAAACCTCGTAATCCTAGATAATGTTTGGATTATTGGAGGTTTTCCAGGTCATTTTGTTATTTAATGTTTACTGTACGTTCTAGTTTGTCTATTTAGTAGCTCTGCTTTGAGATGGGAAAAAAAAAAAAAAAAAAAAAAAAAAAAAAACTTGTCGGCATTCCTCCTTTCTGCTCAGCACAGTTCTGCCAGAGCCATTTGTTTAATGGCACAAACGACACAAAAAGATGAATATTCTCTTCAAAAGAGCGAACCATTTCCAGATTCATGGTTTATGGCCCATTTTTAAAAAGAACCACAAAAAAGTTATTTCATAAAAAGATATAAAGAATTGTCTTTGATTAAAGTGGAGACGGTTACTCAGCACTTTTTCCCCCCAAATTCATGCATATTTTTTGGGCTGTTTGAGCTTTTTTTTCTGTTAAAGTACAGTTTAAGTCCTCTCTCAATAATTGTTGCTGTCACTTTCCAGCAAATGCCAAGATTGGAAACGAATCTGTAAAAACTTTTGTTTCAGGCTTTCAGTCTCACCCAATTACTAGAGTGGATTTACTTCAAGTAGTCGGTCATTATATAACAGTCGTGTATGCTCACTGTACATGAGTAATTCCTCTCTGACATCCTATGATATGCAGATAGGGAATCGTCCTCAGCTAACCGCTGAATGAATTACATGTTAAATGTGGACAAGGAGTGCTTTGCACAGTCTCCAAAGCTGGAGTATATCTGTCCTCATTATTCTGATATGATGGTACCCTAAGACAGATCAGACAGCAGATGCTAACTACTCCACTAAGCTTGAATAACCCCAAGAATCTTTTGCCCAGCCTTATTTGTCATTGCTGAGCAAAAAATTGCCCTGATAATGTTATTGCAGATATGCTTATGATGGTCTTTCTAGCAAGTTCCCCCGGGTTTGGCTGTAAGCATAGAGGATCAACCATATCATTGCGGGCCGAAGAAGAGCTGCCCAGAAGCGTGTCCCCGTCGGCTGCTTAATGAGAGGACAGAGAACGGGGAGGAGGGCTTGAAGCATGCTGTTCTCAGAGACCAGTTAAAAATTAAAGAAAACGCCTGCAGTGAATGTGTTGACAATATCCGTGGGGCCTCTCCAGACAATGTCACGACCCCGTTCTGCCTCCCAGCTAGCCGGCAACGCCGTTTATCCAACACGATAGCCCCGTAGCTGCGGTCAGGCTGACTTAACATGAGATGACTCCACAGCTAAAGCAGAGTTCCCGAGGATACACGGCTCATCTGAGAGAATACTGCCCCCCTTAGCATCCTATTTATTGTGTTGTTAACACAAAGAGACATATAGCCACCTCTGGAGTACACCGTGACAGGTGTGTGATGTTATTGCTCAGTATCGGGGCTGCGCAGAGCATCATAATTCTGCAACAGTATCCTTCAGGGTGTTGGGTTGGAGAAATACTCCTCCCTCTGAAAGGCTGGGAGCTACTCTTGAGTTAACTGCCAGGTCCATGTCTGGTGTTTAACCTCAATTTTTATTGTACAGCAGCTTCATGTCAAACAGTTCACTAATGGTGTCACAAAGGATTCAGAATAAAACACGGAGTAGAGCTTTGACTGTGAGCAAAGCCACAAGGCATGAAAGTAGCATTAAAACAACGGGAAATATATTGTGTTAAATAAGTACTTTCGATTGTATTTCTCCAACTGCCCTTTTCTTTGAGCTCCACAGGAGCAAAGACTCAGGACAGTTGGTGTTCAGAGAAGCTATGCGGTTTTCGAAGCGACATGTGAAAACCTTAATAGCGGCCTCCGTGTGTGTAGCATTGGCCTCTGCTCCATGTCAGCTCTGTGGCAAGGCTTTGTTTGGTACATATTGACATGAGAGAGCATTGAAAAGGAAACAGAAACAGCGTTTCGTCATGTGGAGGACAGCCGTGAGCATTATATGAAGTAAGAGCTCACAGTGGTGGAGGGGAGGGAGCAAAACTAAAGTTAGCTCTGGCCTTCTGTAACCTCTGCAGGAAATTATAACGCAATAATGGAAGCGCCCTACTTTTCCAAATAGGAATAAAAACAAATGATGGATAGCAATAATCGGAGCAGTCAGTGGAGCACATCGAAAAGCCCCGCCGCCCACATGACCACGTTGAAACGTTCAGGGAGAAAATAAAGGGGGAGAGGACCAAAATTAACAGTAAAAAAAAAAACAACAACAACAAGCTCCATTTCCATAAATAACTAGAATTACAGTCAGGGTAGAATTGGGGACAGGTAAAGAGTAAAAAAAAAAAGTGAGATCAAAAAAAACACCCAGCAGTTTGGAGGCCAGTGAAAGCCAGCATCCCATACACATCTTCTCTCTCGGAGTGTGTACGCAACTCTGTGTGTGGGTTGGCATGGCTGTGTGTGTGTGTGTGTGTCTGTCTGTCTCAGATGCTGCTCCAATGCAATGTTTGTACTGGGCAGTGGGTGCAGGTGCAGTGTTGGCCTGGAAGTCCCATCTCCCTGCTGCACCATGTTTTTGTATTTTTTGGTATTCTGTGTATTGCACAGAAATTATTCCAAATTGTCTTCCCTTTATGCGCAATAAGATATTTATTTTTTTATGTATAACCTTAATACTGGTTTTAACATTTAACAAGACTAAGAGTTGTTAGCGATGCTTGTGGCTGTGGGAGACTGTACTTAGGCACAGCACTGCTTTGAGGTCAATGCTATGCAAACATGCTAATGTTTACGACGTTCACCAATTTAGTTTACATTTTAGCATGATAGCATTTGCTAATTGGCACAAAGTACAGCTGAGGTTGATGGGAATGTCATTAGCTTAGCAGGTATTTGGTCATAAACCAAAGTATGGGAGTAATTGGAGTTTGATGAAGCTATAGGAAATGTGTGGGAATCACCAAGTTATTAGGACTAAACATCTGGGTACCCAGATGTGTTAAATTGTGCCAGTTCGTCGAGTTGATAATGAGATAATTCCCAGAATAAGTGAAACGTTTATCTCAGGCTAGACCACACTGGTGGACCTATACACTGACATGGCTTAAAGTGAAGCCCCGAACAAAAAACCAATGACTTAACCTTAAAGTTGCATTAATCACTCGGAGGCTCTCAATCTAAATTAGAACCAGAATCAGCATCAGCTTCATTGGCCAGGTATGACATACCAGGCATTTGACTGCAGTTCGTGTTCCTCCCATTGTACTCACACAGATAATAGAACTACAGCTGAATACAAGGACAACAAAGCTGAACAAGAGTAAACATAAACACGTAGCTGATATGTACATACCAGTGGGTGAAAGAAGTTACATACATGTGGAGGTGGTCACGGTTGGCCTTCAGCCGCAGGAGATGGAGAGGTGTGAGGGAGGTGGTCGTTGTCTAATCATACAACCCCTCCCTTTTAAATGCATGTCGTGTGCTGGAACTCGGACAACCCACACACGCGTGAAAAGAACAGACGGACAACCTTACTTGACTGGCGTGGGAAGGTCGTTAGCTTGATTAACCTCACCTGGGCCTCCCACTCCATTAGAGCGCTAGTCTATGTGCTCACTGTCTCCCTTTCTACAGCAAACATCCACCCTGTCTTTTGGTTTTGCACCTACGACACCTCCACGGCACGCATGGATGCATGCATGGCTTTCATTACTGCTGATCTACACTCTCCATTGTTTGTGTTAACTGTAATTTCATAAATTGTGTTGGTTTTGAGTGTAATCTTGCATGGACTGCTTTCTTCTCACATTCCCTCAGCCAGTGCATGTCATACGGGTAATTTACTGTTGGCCTATATCATTACTCACTGTAATCATGAACCGTGTCTCCAGCACTAGCAGGTGCCTATTTTCAGGAAACAAGCCCTGACAATCTCACTGCAATCTATCCGTCCAGTAGCAGCAGACAATCAAAGTTGGTGACTAGCTAATAAAGACAGTGGAAGATGTAGCAGCTGAAGACGAAGATATTTGTCTCAAGAGTTGGTAAAGACCAAAACGAAGCTAAAAGGATAGGGAGTATTCAGCTCAAAATGGTCTCCTGAAAATAATGTTCCCATATGACAAAACTGCATTGTGAATCCCAGTTCAAGGGGTAAACAAACTTTGTCTCTTGATGTGTTTCTAAAGTCTGTGGACGTCTTTGGAAGGAGGAGGTCAGGGTGGAGAGATGGGTTTTGTAGCACACACAAGAACCTGACATAATGTGTTGGGGCTATTTGTTTGTCACCGTGATTTGTCTGCCCACCAGCTGCCAAAAAAGCGGTTAACACACCTTTTAAATGTCATTTTGCCATCACCAAAAGACACTGATATAACTTTGATCAAAGAGTATGAAACCAGCTGAACTGAGCTATAGCCATAGACAAAATATCCTTGCTTGACAAAAGTCACCATATAGGCCTGATAACCAGGATAATATGCTGACCTACTGAACACACAACCAACTTGACAAGATGAGACCAAAGCTAACCCACGTATTACTCAATTATTTTATTTTTACCCCAACTTTACAGTCAGGATCTAATGTTGCAAGTTTGAATTGCTAACACACGTGTCTTACTTGGATCATAATTTTGTGATTGATTATTGATCAGTTCGCTAGAGGTAGCGGGCATCGTCTGAGAAGTCGAAGTTGATGAAGCGCTGTGTGAATAAGTTGAGGACACAGCTGAATTGATGACAAGCAAGCACGCCGCTGCCGCTCCATGGGGCCACAGGGGTCAGTGGAATCCTCCACTCAGAGCCCTTTCACGCCACCCAGAAGCGTCCCCACTCACCTTGCAATGACCTGGTTATTGTTGTGTATTATTTGGAAGCAGACTATATAAGCCATGTCAGCTGGCCTGAGTAATACCGTCACCTGAACAAGCAGGACTCAGCAGAGAGATGGAGGGGGGGGGGATTAGCCAGCGTTTTGGCTGCTTGCTCTCTTGCTGCTGAAGGGCAGATGGAAATTACTTGGAAAAAACAATTATTATATCAAACACTGTCAATATTAATATTAATCGCTCGGGGAGCAATTCTGTGAGTAAAACTCAAAGACAACAAAATCCAAACAAAAAGAATGGCAAACATTCATAGAAAGACAAACAGACAAAAGGTTCACACACAGAGACTTTGTGCACCGGCCAACACACACATTCACTGGACAGATGAAGGTCACTTAAGGACTACTCTGCAAAGGCTGCAAGCAATCGAACCCCAGATATGTGCAATCTAAATGGCCAATTAAAAAATGTTAAGGCTTGTCTTTCAGTGACTCTATTTCAATGTGTTCAAAAGCCTTGCCATTGCCAGTTTCAGACAGAGGCAGTTGTCATTTTCACGCCTATCGCCCGTGTTATGTAAGTAGCAAATGTACTTGCGCCCATGGGCGTGTTACACTTAAAACGATACATGCTCAGACGCATTGATGGCGCATTGCTATCCTGAAGCAGCAGAAATAGATTGAGCCATTGACCAACAAAAACCCAGTCTAAAGTCAATGGTGCCGTATATTCCTGCTATTTAAAGGGGCATTATTCAGATAATGATATGCGACTCTATAGGCGGGTACACAACAGCCAATTTTGAGCATCAAACATTTCCTGCGTTTGTATTTGTTTTACGGAAAACTCAGTCAAAGGCTAATGTGTCACTATGACCTTTTAAGTGCTATTTTTACTCCGTCCTGGGGGTGGTACGCAAACGCCTCAGACTGGGCTCAGCGTCTCCTCTCCTCATTCCTTTGTGTGTGGAGACGCAGGCTACTTCAGAGTTTGCAAGCCCTCTCCTCCTAAACATGTTAAGGTGGATGTCTCCGCTCATTCTGCACCTCCTCTCCGGCAGTGGCTTTAATGCAGTCTTTGGCTTTGGCAACCTCCGTCAATGGACAGCGAAAAATAGTTGATGGAGCACCCTCCGAATCAGTCAATAGATTATGAATTTCATCAATATGAGACAATTCTACGGCTGTAGCAACTAGATGGAAGCTTGGAAGCTGCATTCATGTTGACATTTAAACTCCAAATCAACATTTGAATGTGCATGTCTATTAATTCTGTTTAAAGCCGGCCTTTCTGCACAGTTGTAGATAAAGATCAGGCAGCACTTATATTATCAGTAAACTTGTACAAGTAGATTGCAGTTGTGGATGCATAGGATTGTTTCTGGTAACTTCTCCAATTTGCCAAACCTGCCATTCAAATAGTTATGCGCCAGATGTAGGCACACCTTGGTTTTTTTGATCAGGGTATAGGAGATGACACTCATGATTTCATGTTATGCCCAAAACACAACTATGATTGATTAGGAAACTGAATACAACCCATTTGCGGCCAGATTATGTGCAAAAAAAAAAGGTTGAACATGCCCTAAATGCACTTAAATAGAGCCCAAGCACTCCAATGTCTCCAATAATAACACAATAACTGAGTACTGCTATTTACATAGGAGTATAGTTACTCTACACAATGACACGGTCATTGTTTTAGTTTTTAAGCTTTAAGGCTCTTCAGCACTGCATGTTCGGCGGTGACAATCCCAATATCTGCTGCCTCTGTCGAGCGGACATTTGCAGCCCTCAAAACGCATTAAAACCTATTCAAGAAGTACAAGAAGGCTCGGCTGTCATCACTGGCATCCTATGGCGATCAAGAAGAACATATTGCCGGATGCACTGTACAACCGTGTCATTAAACTCTTTGTTAGCAAAGAAAGGAGGATGGACTTTGTCTTTAAATAGTGAACAGCAGCTTTGGTAAGTGAACTGCTTTTGTTTTCTTACATCTGCAGTGGAGTTACTACCATGTGTTCATTTGTCTATGGTGTCGTTTTTATTATATGGTTAATATTGTTCCCTCTGATGTGAATAATATTTGAATGGTGCTCTTGAGTGTGTGGCGGAATGCATGTTTTAGCGCCACAGTTTTGCTGGAATGTGCAATCTGGGTTTTATGTTATTCTACCTGCTTTGTTGTCATATACATATATGTGACTGATTCTTGTGAGTTGTTCTTGTCATTGATTTTGACTATGCATTGCCCGTTACAAAGCATCCCGTCATGCTGGCTTCATAATGAGGTTATTAGGAGTTGGTTCAACTGTAGTAGGACAGCACTGAAGGCCCAGGTATAAAATCCACGGCCCGCCACTGGTCAAAGGAGGGAGAGCATTCAAGATTGTGTGGTGCTCTCCATTGGATTGCTTCCATACATCTGGTGTAGAGTATGGCTGTACATACTGCAAATATGTCAATAACAGAAGCTAAAGGGGTTATGGGTATTGGATATGTTATCGGTCACGGAAAGCAACATAATTAGCAGACTTTTTTTTTGCTTTTCCTTTTTTTATCAATTTGGAATAACACAAGATGGTTTGAAGCAAAACAATCCTTTTCAGACAATCTTGGTTCAGTCACACCACATGTAGCATTGCATGTGATGGGTGGAACACAAACAGGATGGGGTTACAAGATGGAGTTTAATTTCCATCACACTATGCAGCTGTTTGTCACCAAGGTATATATTAATCAGAGTTTTAGCAATGATAATGTAAGATTATTCAGCAATGCGTTGGAGACTTCATTCAAACTCTGGTTAACTAATCTTAAGTATATGAGTTAATCCATATATAATATGTTTCAAGTGACATGGTGTCAACTAATTATCAGATCAAACTTAATTTACTACTAGTACTCTATGTATGTGGGATAATTCAGTGGAAAACTAGATCAGCCAGTGGTCTACTTTCTGGTAATGATGATATAAAATAAATGGTGAAACTGCAGTCAGTTGAGCTCAAAACGCTTTATTTCTATGAAGAATCCACCTTTCTAAATGTGTTTTTTCTGATCAAAGTTCCATATAAATACTGCAATATAACATATTTAATTTGTTTTTAGATTTAACCCAGGTGTATTTAATTGTGCAACAGTTTTCACAGTTAAACCTGAATATGGAACTTTTTATTTTCTTTATGCAATCCTTTTCCGTGCAACCTAGCCGTTAGATTGCATTTCATAGCCTATTTTAAGTGCCAAAACCATGGAGGGATGGCAAAATGCTATCCTTATCAGGTGTGCCTTTGCTAGGCTGATTGAGTCATATTCCACCACATGGACTCAGCTGAATCTGTTTTATAGCGATTAAAGGCCTGCGCCAGGTACACTCCCCAGCTCCTCCACACTGCTAAGCTTTCAGATCTTGGAATGAGACTTGAGAGCATGAAGAGAGAAAACAAAGATGCTGCAGAAACATTGTTTTGGCATGTTATGCTGATCTCTCCAAGAGCTGAGAGGGGAGAAGACGGGATGTGAAGTAGAACTACTGGGAAATATATCTTGGATATCTGGCAGCAGGGAAATAAATGTAATCCCTTCCTGCTATTATCTTCGTCTGAGCTTGTGCGTACTTGAGATAATGTCGGCTTGGAGGAGTAGAGTAAAAGCATACTCTCTCCAAATAATGCATGCATCTGATTAGCCTTTGGCTGTTTTTGGTGGACAGGGAAGTGGCATTATCTCTTGCTCCTCTGGCGGATGGCAAATCTACACAAAGAAGGGGAATTGAGGAAGATGAACGGATTGTCGAAGTGGAAGAGAGGGCCGCATAATCATGTTTGATACTCATCTTCTTCATGCTGTTTTTGAAAAAGACTCTCCCGCACATGCATGCCTTCCATAAGCTAAAATCTATTCAGCTGCCTATGCGTAACGTCGCTGTCCAAATCTATCCATTCAGCTGACAACCACGGGGGCTTTTGATGTGGAGACAGGGTCATGTCCCCACATTCTGACTCAGTTTAGAGAACAGGGCCTCTCCATCCTAATGTGCATCCTGCAGGAACATGGAAATATATTGCTTTGTAATCTTTCCTCTGCACAGACAGCCACATACGCCGAGTGCTTTGATGTATTTTTCATGGAAATATCAACGATGAATTACAGGCTCATAAAACAGAGATGATGCATGTTTTTTTTCACTGTGTTAAAAGCTGGTGTTGTCATGACAAATAGCACCAGCCTTGCTTCCTGCACATGCCATGAGTACCCTCTATGCATATTTTTTTTTTTACTTCATTATTCCTTTTGGATTCCTTATCAAAGTGAATACTGCAACTGTGATTCTCTTTTCTGGTTCATCACTCCAAATAGATCAGCCTGAGATTCATGGCTAATGCTATTAGTCATTTCGGCTCTCAAATGGGGGAAGTAGTATGAATAAGAGGAGGGGAGAAACACTGGAATCCTCTTCCCTCTGTGGGTACTGGCACTAACTTCCCTTTTTCCCTTGTGTCTCGGATGTTTTTTGCCTGTCTCTATCTTTCCCTCTGTAGACAGAAGCACCCAGCTCCCTCCTTAACAGTGTTAAAGGAGGTGATGGAGTGATTCCGATGGGCCGACGCGTTCTCCCGCCTCTCGAATTTGTTGCGGCTGTTGTTGTTGTTATAAGTTCAATGTCTTCCTCTCTCCCCTCTCCTTGGCATCTGTCGGCTGCCGCTGTGCCTGCAGGAAACCAGAGGAGACGACTGGCATCCTCAATGAGGGGAGTGGAGAGCGGCGCTCGCCTTCACGCTCCACCGCCTGCACGCCCGAAGAGATGACAGGGAGAGGGAAAGGTGTAGGTTGACGGGTCTCGAAACAGCTTTTGCATTCACTCAAACACATGAGCACATTATCACAAATACATATGCACCCTGCGCATTTAGGCACACTAACGGGTACGACGTGATAACGGAAACATGTGCACAATATCACGCAATCTCATACAATTCCTCTGCCTCCCATGGAGTTAACTACATCAGTAAAATGTAATGGCACAATAAAGGTGGTTTATTTGTACACCAACTGTGTAATTAAAGCTAACACAATTGCTTTAAAGACACAAACCAAACAAGACATTCATAAACGCCCATATGCCTATACAGTATATCTCTGCAAACACGCCTCCTTTTTCATGCATTGAAAAAAGATTGACAAAGTACAATCTTTTAACCTTGCCAGTTTGTTTCTGTTTGGTCTCGTTCACTCCCTTTATTGACATACCTGTGGCACAGCCACTCCATGTCTAACTGTACATACCACTTTTTTTCCAGGATATTTAAAAGTGTATGTAAGTGGTACTATACATGTTCTTGAATAGTTTTTATGAAAAGGAAACGTTTTAAACATTTTTTTAAATCGCTTTAAAATGTCAGTGCTTAACGGATATACGTAGGTACTCTTAGTATTACGGGTTCCAAACAGATTCTTCATAAGGGGCTAAGATTTTACCGAGAACAAAACGCTTCTAAAGCCCCCTTTTTTTTAATAATAAGTATTTTTCAAGAGTTCTTTGCAAGACTGAAGGTTCCATTAAAAACCCCTTTCAAAGATTGCTTTGAAACCATGGATGTTTAAAAAGATCCTCCCAGCCCACACCTCCCAAAACTAGATTGTGAACCAAGATTGTTGTGAGTTGTACTGCACCATAGGCCGTTCAGGAGCCTCCTAAGGCCCACGGCTGCTGAGCGTGGTTACCCTAGCCCCAGGCTAACCTGTTAAACTAAAACCATGGTTAGTGTGAAGAAACATTTAGGGCATGTATGGGTGGGTTTGCGACAGCACCCTTTGACTGTGAAAAGCTTCTGGATAGTGCCTCTCATAGGGGTTCTTGGTGGAACTTTCTACAGGTGGTTTTGTATAAAACCTTTTTAATGTTGGGCTCATGTAAGTTTGACCACAAAATGAAATAACAGGTGAGCCAGTCCAGTGTGTTTCATGCCTATCTCAAACAAGTTTCAAGGCTGTGCAAAAAGATTTTTATATTTGAGAATGGATAGTCTCTGAATGCTGTCTGGAATAAAGGAAGTAACCGTATAAATATTTCTATTAGCTGTACAGGATTTAATGGCCTTGATCGGCCAAAACATCAGTGAACAATTTCACTTATATAGGGCAAATAAATACTTTTATTATGTCGGTGCCTATTCAGTGAGTTTCTATTCATTGTGTGGGTTGCCCCCTTGACTCACTCTGGTGTAAACTCTTCAGTCTATGGTCTGTTCTAATCACCCTTATTTTATCATTGGGTGATAATCTTTTCATTTCAAAGGTTTCAATGTTGAACTAATACATTTTCTGATTGAGGATTTGTGAGCACTTGATCTGCTCTTAGGGTGGCTCAGCTAGCTGAATGAAAGATAAATATTAACATCTGAAATTTATAAAGGGGAAAAAAAATGTAACTTCTGCAAAATGGAACCCAAAATGATTTAAATCTTGTCCGTTAATTTGGACCTACTGGGCTGTCATTACCAATGCCCTGTAGACACTTGTACAGCCATAAATTAAGTGCCAGATTTCACAGATTTATTGTCAGATTCCAAGGTGAATTTGAATACAAGGACGAGCATTTTGTCAGTGACTGAACAGATTGCTCATGCCTGATCCAGCATGTGGACCGCCTGAGCTTGTGGGTGAATCTGGCTCTGTAATGTGGAAAACATGATGACAAATTGTCTCAACAAACATGTTATAAGTTAAAAAAAAATGCAATTAGATAACCTCCCACAGCCCGCTACCATCACACACTAAGTGCAACATCATAGTACTTTTTAGTACCTTTTTAAAATGAGAATCATGTCCCAAGCATGAATGAATATATTAGAAAGCATCAAGTGACTAATTACAAGCCTTAATACTATTGCTTTGGTCAGTGTTATTACTGACATACAGTCTCAGGAACGTAGCAATTTGAACCCCAAGCAAAATGCAATTTAAAATGTAGCGTGGCGTGACAGTTTTAATGAAATGTTCCTCGCTATAAGCAAAC
The DNA here is from genome assembly GCF_004355925.1 of Anarrhichthys ocellatus. Taxonomy (NCBI): domain Eukaryota; kingdom Metazoa; phylum Chordata; class Actinopteri; order Perciformes; family Anarhichadidae; genus Anarrhichthys; species Anarrhichthys ocellatus. The sequence continues at coordinate 7,714,068 of NW_022280046.1, forward strand.
AACACCTGAGAACAAGCATCCAAAACAAGCCCAGATAATATAATAAGCAAATGGTTGTTCGTGGCACATACCAGTTTTAATGGCTTTAGGAATGGTAGGGTGGTCCACTACTTTGTTCAAGACTTAAATACCTCAACAACTGTAAGACGGATTGGTCGGAAATTTCCGTCAGACATTTGTAGTCCTCAGAGGATTACTCTTATATCGTTTGAGAATTCTCTTACTTGAAAGAACAGTGGATTCCGTGTTGGTGAGCAACGACGGCCTTCCGGTTATGTAAAAACACTAAATACAAAGCCAGTGTTTGGTTTGTCCATTCTGGGCTACTGTCGGAAAATGGTGGACTCCGCAAAGAGGACCCGCTCTATATGTAAATATGAAGGTCTCATTTTAAGCAAACGAAAACATAACTCTTAGTTTCAGGTAATTATACACAAATGAAAACATAGTTATGACTATTTTATTCCATTTCTGCTATTATACTTCCCTAAATCCTACACACACTTGACCTTTTCACATCTTCCATTTGTAAGTGGATTTTTGTACTTATCCAGTTAACTATCTCTACTTCTACATGATGGATGGGTACTCCATTCTGTACACACTTTCGTGAAACCCTGACTTTTCCTCTAGCACCACTGCAGTGCCTGTTCAGATTAAGTGAATCATAAAAACAAAACAGTTTGTCCAGTACTATGATGTCTCTTCCTTGGCTTTTTTGTAATTTAAGTTTTAGTTTCCATTGGTGCCAAACTTTCGTTTTCATGTGCAACTGGGATGATTATCACATGCAGTTTCTATGTCTTGCTGCCTCTTCCAGGGATGTAAAGCTCATGGCTCCCTATATGCAATATGATTTAGCCAAAGGAAAGACCATACATGTACTATCTGAATAGTTTTAATGTAAAAGCTGTCATGAAAAGGATCCAGGGTGATGAAGCCGATTATGCTCTCACTTCATTTCCTCACGTCTCCGTGACATGCAATCATTGCCATTAAAACACTAAATGAGTTTCACTCATGACATGTTGGCAGTTTACTTACTTTTACCATCTGTCAGACGTATACGTGCATTATCTGGCCCATTATATACGTATGAACCAGCCATCAGTCTTCTTATTATTCATAGCATATAATAATATCAATAACAAACTGTATTTACATATTTTATTTACTCACTTTATAAAAACTGAATTGCCTTACAAACAGATGAAAATATATATATATATTTTATTTTTTTTTTCTCTTTTTTGTGTTTTGCATACATCACTGACAATCAAATTTTTAAAAAATGTTAAAAGTGATTTAAGAAGAGAGGAAAAACAGTTCGCTGCCCTGATCCTCTCAGGCAAGTCATTCAAAAGTGAAGGAGCTCTAACTGCAAAGGTTCCATAACCTTTGCGTCCAAGTTCAGATCATGGAACAATGACAGCAGAAATGTCTGAGGATCTCTGGCAGACAGGGGAAACTCTGACAAGGTACCTTTGGGCTTTGATAGTAATGAGTCAAATCAACAAGTAGCTAGTGCAGATATGTGAAGAGGATCAGTTGGATATGATCGTGTTTCTTAGCTGGCAGCCAAATTGAAAGTTTTTTCAACTGACACCAGTTGTATCAGACACCAGTGAAATCCATTAAAAAAAATCAAGGTGAAATGTTGCAAAAAACCCGATTGAACCTTGGATTCTCCATCGCCACAAGAGCATTTGTGATATCCCACTGATGTTGGGGCGATGAGGCTCACAGTCGGCGTTCCAATTCATCCGAAAGTATTGGATGTGGTTGGGGTCAGGGCTCTGTGCAAGCCTGTCAAGTTCTTCCACACCAAACTCTTCATGAATCTGTGTATTGGTAGACTGTCATGCTGAAAAGAGGAGAGGGCCCTCTCCAAACTTTTCACTCAAAGTTTGAAGCACTTTACTGTATTAAATATCCTTGTATGCTGTAGAGTCAAGGTTTTCTCGAAGCGGAACTTGACCAACCTTGACCAAACCCCTCAAAAAATGCACACAACAATGTACGGACTCCCCAGTAACCTAGGGTCCTGTGTGGGTCCAAAACCGAGATCTGATCCCAACTCATACCTTTTGACCCAACCCAACTGTACCCAACTGCAAAAACAAAAGCTATAATTCAGTTATTTCTTCTTTCAAGACAAATAATTATATGCTAGGTTTTCTTTACACATTCAACAAAAACAAATCTGAGAATGGCGATGGACCAAGACAGAATATGGCGCTGTGGCCCAACACAACATATAAATATTCTAGTGTACTAGCCGATAAACCATAGGATTACAGGGAATACACATATTGTACCCAACAACCAGCATGAAACACATCTCAAAATAATACATGATCCGCCTTATTGGCTAGTACTTCGTGGAGGATGAGAGTTGCATCCACTGCGGATGGTTTTAGCGTCATTATCTTCTGGTCAGCCGCACGCCCCGTCTCTTCACGCTTCCCAGTTGGCATTGTGTGTCTACTTGCATCACATAACACGCGTTGACGCAGAAGACCGACAGAGTCAAAATGAGAAAGAAAACGCAAGCTCTCAAGAAGTTTACATTATGCAACAAAACGGACCGTTATGTCGGGGACCCATTGGGTTCAGGTCAGGTTGCTAAACTTCAAGTTCGGTATAAGTGTATGCCATACTGGTGCTCAAAGTGATAGTGGATGAGGGGTTGTCACCGTCAATGTCTATAAAAGTAAGAAATGGATACAGTCCAACAGAGACAGGCGGTGTTAAAGAAGATATCTGTGAGTGACAGCCGGTTAGTTTGGAAAGTGGGGAAAAAAAGGAGGATGACCTTTTATGTGAGGAGAGGTGTCAGCTCCAGGAGGAGCAGGAAAGGGGACGGTGTCTCCTTCGCTTCAGTGACTTCCTCTCTCCTATACAAGAAAGCTGTCGGCCATCTTCCAAAAGGACTCCCTTTCACTCAATCTCCGTTTATCTCTCTGCCTATCTGCCACCTCTCCCCACCCTTCACTCTTTTTTTTCTGTACGCAGTGTCTCTCCCCGACTCCCCTTATTCCAGGCCCTCCCGCCTCTCTCTGTCTGTCAGCCACCGTTAAATCAAATAGATTGCAGGTGCGTTTCCACTACGAAGGAGGATTCACTGCTGCTCCATGCCTGCAACCTCTCGGCATGACACAGTGCCTCTCCCGATTTACTGTGGCGCAATTTATCCATGGACCCCCAAACATACTTAAACAGCATTTATGCATGCAGACCTCATGGCTGTTCTATTTATCATAAACCCATACCTCTGAATTAATTCTGATGTGTGATTAACTGAGAACGCCGCCGTCGGTAAAGCATATAAAGTCAAGCAATAAACTGCCCAACTCCATCCACTGGCCATTCAGCGATGGTGATATTACTCAAGCAGCCAATCTGTGATTATTCTGAATTTATTTCCCGTGGGCATTTTAGCATGAGGCTTGATGTATCAGCATTGGATATGATATCCTATCTTGCCCGCTGTGTATTCAGGCATATTTTCCTCCCTGTATCCTCAAACCGGCAGCCGCCATCTGTAAATGGCCCCAACCTTTCTTGGCGGGGCGAAAATGACTACCTTGTAAGCTTTGCACCGGCCTCAGCCCTCTCCCAAGATGGTAGTTAAAAAAAAACGGTGTTGACCTATGCGCGGCCTCGGGACTGTATATCTCAGCCAGAACAGCACGCAGGAAATAATCCCCCCAGTTTTGAATTATTATGTGTCCCAAGGTCCCTAAATGGATTTTCTAAGGAGCAATGCAATACGGTAGACTATTTTGCTTTGTTGGTGGGGTTTTTTCTCCCTCTTTTATTGATTTCAATATTACCTAGACTTCTATAATCCCACTTATACAATTAGATTTATCCTCACTCTTCCAGTGGTGCATAATGCTGAGATTAATTGAATCTCTATTGACAGGTCTCAATTAATTGGACGGAGAACTGGATTCTAACTGTACAAAATTAATTCAATAGCCTGCTCTATATCAAGGATTTTACAATGATGGATGACTGAGGTCTGGCCTTTTAAGATCACAACAGTAAACAATGTGGTTGAAACCATCATGACATTTCCAAATGTCTTCTTTTTTTTTCATTTTCAAAGTGTCTCTCTGTGGGTGCAGGGTTCTATGTAAAACCTGTTCTGGCTCTGTCCTCACAAGCTTTCAAAGGTCAGCCTGGACAAAACCAAGTGCTCTAATTATATTTTCTTGTCTAGGGAGCACATTGTAGCTGCTGCACAAAGGTGTTTTTCTGCATTAGGGTTAGTTTTCCATCTGAAATTACCTCAGTTTCACAGGGATCTCTGGGTTTTGAACCCCCAAAGACAGGCACTGCTAAAGAGTTGCTGATTGCTCTGAGGTTTTTTGTCTTCTTTACATGCTTGCACTGTGATACGTATGCTTTCACAAAATGGGAAGAAGATATTTTCATATCAAAAGTACCCAGCGACCTCCATCCTTGATGTCTTGTTGTCTTCATGTTCATGCATTTTCTATTGCCTCCGGGTGAATTTTGCTAAATCATGCGTAAAATACATTTAAAAAATAGGCAGGCACAAAGAACAAACAACAGAAAAAAAGCAAATCAATAGAAAATGTTTCAAAGAGCACACCAAGGAGGAAAAGTTCAAAAAGTCAGTCTGATTCCCCGTAATCCTCTTTGCTACAGATTTTTAAGACTGGGTAGCAGTTCAATGATGCTTCTGTTTCTAAAACCAGTTTGATATACTGAAATAGATGACCAGAGTTGCGTTGTCACTGTTTTGTCCTTGCCACAATGTGAAATTATTACGAATATGAATACGAATATCTCAAGATGGCGCGGCGGATGGCTGCCTCAGTGTGTTGGTGCTAGGGCTGCACAATTAATCGAATTTTAATCGCGATCACAATTTTGGCTGCAACAATTAAATGAGCACGATTGTCAGCGATATTGACATTTAAAATGCGTGCTCTGCTACATATCAAATCAAGTGCTTCCTCAACTAACAGTCAGCCGACCACCAGGGGGTGAACGAGATGGGAGGTGTCATGCGTGCACTCTGAAGCGGCAGCCTCAGAGAAAGTTCTGTCTGCAGTCGACTCCGCTATTAGTAGAAGAGTAGAGAGACAGACAACAAAACAGACGGTCACGGGTTTCGTGAGATAGCATATTTATTTTTAGTTAGCCCTTTATTTTGGGTAAAAAAATTTATATTTTGCTTCAGGTGAATAAGAACCGTATGTTTTATTTTGATGCAAATACGTGTACATTAGCTGGAATGTAGCACAACATGGAACTGAAAGCAGTGCTCTGTTGATTTAATTTTGGGTAAAAAGTGTTGATACTATTTCATTTATATTTTCCTTCTACGAGATGCACTGTGATAAGGACCAGCCTGATGCAAAGATTTGTACATTAGCCAGAATGTAGCACAACAATGGAAGAGGAAGCAGTGTTCGTGTTCATTTAAATGTGAAAGTGCAATAAAAAGATGTTCCTAAAATTAATGAATAATCGTGATAAATAATCGTGATCTCAATATTGATCAAAAATAATTGTGATTATGATTTTGGCCATAATCGTGCAGCCCTAGTTGGTGCTCATTGTTTTGTGTTGTTTTTGTTGTAAATACTGTTTTCTGCTGTGATACCCGGAGCTCTTTCACCAGAGACAAGCTCATAAACATCAGGGGAACTCCAGCAGACTTACTTTCAACTTTTCTGTTAACTTCTGTTGAATTACTGCAACAATGTGACAGTGGTTCTACAGCACCCTTCTTCATCTGTACTCACCAGCTACAAGAGACCATTCCACCC
>NW_022280046.1:7719977-7784734 GCF_004355925.1 Anarrhichthys ocellatus
CCCCCCCCCCCCCCCCCCCCCCCCCCCCCACCACCACCACCCCCACTGAGGCCAATCAGCAACTGGCTGACGACCTGAATGTTTTCTACTGCAGGTTTGATAAGCCTACTCTCACACACCCCACCTGCCCCATCATCATCAAACAACCACCTACTCCCCCTGCCTCCTCCTCACCTCTCCCAACCGACCCCCCCCACCGGCACTGAGGATATGCGAAGAGGATGTGAGTCGGCTCTTCCACCCACAGACAGAAGATCAGGAAGGCACCAGGTCCAGACGGTGTGTCACCCTCATGCCTGAAAGTCGGTGCTGACCAGCTGGCCCCCATCTTCACGCAGATCTTCAATCGATCTCTGGAGCTGTGTGAAGACCCCTCCTGCTTCAAACGCTCCACGATCGTCCCGGTTCCCAAGAAATCCTCCATCACAGGATTAAATGACTACAGGCCCGTCGCCCTGACGTCTGTGGTCATGAAATCCTTTGAAAAACTGGTGTTGACCCATCTGAAGGACATCACAGGGCCCCTGCTAGACTCCCTGCAGTTTGCCTACCTTGCAAACAGGTCGGTGGATGATGCAGTCAACATGGGACTGCACCACATGCTGCAACACCTCGACTCCCCAGGGACATATGCAAGGGTTCTGTTTGTGGACTTCAGCTCAGTGTTCAACACCATCATCCCAGCAATACTCCAACCCAAACTCTCCCAGCTCACTGTGTCAGCATCCACCTGTCAGTGGATCACTAACTTCCTGACTGACAGGACGCAGCAGGTGAGGCTGGGAAAAATCACATCCAGTACTCGGACTATCAGCACTGGTGCCCCCCAGGGATGTGTGCTCTCCCCACTGCTCTTCTCCCTCTACATCAACGACTGCACCTCAGAGGACACATCTGTTAAACTCCTGAAGTTTGCAGTCGACACAACGGTCATCGGCCTCATCAGGGACGGTGATGAGTCTGCGTACAGACGGGAGGTTGAACAGCTGGTCCTCTGGCGTGGTCAGAACAACCTGGAGCTAAACAGGCTCAAAGCTGGAGATGACAGTGGACTTCAGGAGGAGCCCCCCCAACACTACCCCCTCACCATACTCAACAACACTGTGTCCGCTGTGGAGACCTTCAGGTTTCTGGGATCCACAATCTCCCAGGACCTGAAGTGGGCTCCGAACATCAACACCATCAGGAAAAAGGGCCAGCAGAGTTTCCTGCGCCAGCTCAAGAAGTTCAACCTGCCTCAGGAGCTGCTGATCCTGTTTTACTCAGCCATCATCCAGTCTGTTCTCTGTTCTTCCATCACTGTGTGGTTCGGATCGGCCACCAAACAGGACAGGAACAGACTGCAACGGATTGTCAGGTCTGCAGAGAGGATCATTGGTTCCAGCCTGCCCTCCATCCTGGACTTGTTCACCTCCAGAGTCTGGAAACGGGGCTGGAAAGATCACTGCAGACCCTTCACACCCTGGACACAAGCTGTTCCAACTCCTCCCCTCTGGTAGGCGCTACAGAGCACTGTACGCCAAAACCACCAGACTCAGGAACAGCTTTTTATTCTTATATATTTTTCCTTCTTGATTGTAAAATAGTGTATTGTATGTACATTGAGGGTGGAGTGGAAACCGGAGACAAATTCCATGTATGCTTACGCATGTGGTCCAACAAGCACCAGGGTGAGTTACGAGTAACGACAAACCCTGGTTTACAGCAGAACTCAGACAGCTAAGGCTGCACAAGGAACAGGCATTGAGGAGTGGGAACAAGGACTTGTGTAAAGAGGCAAAATACAGTTTAGCGTCTCTCACCGCCTTGCTAAACGACTGTACTCTGAGAAACTGCAACACCAGCTCTCAGCAAGTGACTCTGCTTCTGTCTGGAGAGGTCTCAGACAGATCACCAACTACAAACCTAAAGCCCCCCACTCCATGAACGACCAATGCCTGGCAGACAAGCTGAACGAGTTCTACTGTAGATTTGAAAGACAATGGGACAGTCCTGACCCCACCCCCCACGGGCTCCATCAACCAGCCCCAGACCACCAGGTCCCCCTCCCCCAGCCCAGCAGGGGCTCATGCCTCTCTACCAAGCTGGGGAAACATGTCTCAGCCTCCCGGACCATCAGCACCGGTTCCCCCAAAAGCTACGTTCTTTCCCCTCTGCTCTTCTCCCTGTACACGAACAGCTGCACCTCCAGTCACCAGTCAGTCAAGCTCCTGAAGTTTGCCGATAACACCACCCTCATTGGACTCATCTCGGGTGGGGATGAGTCTGCCTATAGGTGGGAGATTGAACATCTGGTGACCTGGTGCGGTCTGAACAACTTGGAGCTCAACGCTCGAAAGACAGTGGAGATGGTTGTGGATTTCAGGAAGAACGCAGTCCCACCTGCCACCATCACCCTGTTTGACTCCCCCGTCGACGCTGTGAAGTCCTTCCGCTTCCTGGGCTCCATCATATCCCAATACCTCAAGTGGGAGCTTAACATCAGCTCCATCACAAAGAAGGCTCAGCAGAGGATGTACTTCCTGAGGTAGCTGAAGAAATTCAACCTTCCAAAGACAATGATGGTGCACTTCTACACAGCCATCATTGAGTCCATCCTCTGCTCCTCCATCACCGTCTGGTACGCTACTGCCACAGCCAAGGACAAGGGCAGACTGCAGCGCATCATTCGCTCTGCTGAGAGGGTGATTGGCTGCAATCTGCCATCCCTCCATGACTTGTTCGCTTCTAGGACCCTGAAGCGAGCAAGAAAGATTATAGCCGACCCCTCTCACCCTGGACATAAACAGTTCGAGCCCCTTCCATCTGGCAGGAGGCTGCGGTCCATCAGGACCAAGACCTCACGACACATGAACAGTTTCTTCCCATCCGCAGTCGGGCTCATCAACAAAGACCGGGACCCCCACTGACTCTGTCATCCCCAGGACAATTTCCTACCAGTCACTCCCATGCACATCCCTTCTGTTTCTTTATTTAAACACACTCGACACTTTTATACTCCACTTCATCATACTTGTTCATAGTACTGTTATCCGTTTGTGCACTTTATTTTATATTGTATGTTTCTATTTCTTGCACTGTGTGGATTGTTTAATGTTATGCACCACCCGCCATGACACATTTCTTGTATGTGCAACATACATTGGCAATAAATGGTTCTGATTCTGATTATAAACTATGTTATTGAAAGACCACCAACATATTAAGGGTTTGCCGAGTTCATATTGGTATAAAACGTAGGACCTCTGTGATCGCTAAAGCGATGATCATTTTCATAAACTACTTCCAGGAAACTTTGGAAGAGAAGATTGGCAACGATATATTTACCAAAGACGTTCTGATTCTACAGCGTGAAGCATCTCAGTCCTCTTGAGAGAATTTGTATTTTTTTCCTGGCAGCATTCATTCTTTACAATAAGGTGGAGAGGCGAAGGTGACCCCTGCAGAGCAAGTATCTTAGTCTGAACCACTTTCCCTGTAGCTCTTCCCTGCCACGGGGGCCATCTGAAAGCCAGGCTCAATCCACTTTTCTAAATTGCTACCATGTAATGGAACACCTTGACCTGACTTCCCTCCCTGCCAAAACTAAATGAAGAAGTTGTTGTAAAAAGGAGGACTTAATCCAACTTAGGTGATGCCTGTGGAAAACCGAATGCATCAAACACCACTTTTTTCTGAATTGCTTGCCATGCGTTTCTCCAATAGATCTTCTGTGGGCTGAATATGGGGAGTGGACAGAAAATACTATTACTATTATTAATACTACTATTTTACAGACAGTACGTTTCCTTTTCCAATTTTCTTAGTGATGCATGCATTGGGAAAAAGACAGAGTGGGCAATCCAGTGTTAAGAAAATAAACATTTTGCTGAAAAACTGTCTTTTGGTTCTCAGGCATTTTGAGACCTTAGGTGTCTCTCCAGTTTGACTCAAAGATGGGTAGCAGTTACAGAAAAAAAGCCTGATTCCTCATATTACATGTGGTGGAGCACCTTGTTGCATGACCTGCAGGTACAAGTGGAGGAGTGTGGAGTTCAAACAAGAAGGGTGTAACATTTCTGCACTAGACTGTAAAAAGAGGTTTCTTTTTTATTAAATACCATCCTTGTTTCCACAGCAATTACTCAGCTCAGCCTCTGAATTCTGCTGGATTTACCAGCCAGAAGATGACTTTTATCTTTCCACTTTTTGAAAAACTCATATATACAGTAGTTCAGTAGGACTCCTGTTGAGTGAGCTTTGAAAAAAAGCTAGGGTTCAATTTATTCTGGCTGATTGTCATCAGAGTGTACAGTAATCCCCTCAGATCCAAGATCTTGCCAAATCAGTATGTAAATGTACAGTCCTCCAGTTTAGAATGTGTTTCTCTATAGGTTTGACACCTCGGAGGGCTCCAATGAGAATTTAAATGTACCCGGCCATAAAGCGTCCAACACATTAAATCAGGCCTGCGAGAATCTAATTAGCAATGACTGCTGACTTGAGTGACAACTTGTTTATGCAATGCGTCGATAAAAGAGTGATGTTTGCCAAAACCAAAGGGATAAAAAAAAGTCCCTGTCCTTAGCCAGCAGCTTAGCGGTTAAACGAAATTTGCTTTCTTCTGAAAACATCCAAATAAAGTCACCAGAGTACTTCATCAACATCGATTGACATAATTTCTTAAATCAAAACCATATTTTCCATTTGGTCTCAAAGAGAGACTAAAAGAACAACAACATCCAGAAGGAAATGTGGAACCCTTGGAGATTATTCAGGCTAGACTTTTAGTAAATTGCTTTTTTTATTTGCATGTATTTCCAAGATTGACTCAAACAAACAAACAAAAAGAAGATTTCCCCCCCCAAGATTGATGACGGTAAATTTGTGAGATCTTTGCCTGGTATCAGCTTAAAATCTTGCGATGAGCAGGAAAGTGTCTGTGATTACACTTCCACAGTGCCAGAGTGGTTTTTGATCTTAGTTAGAACCCCATTTGAGCCCCAGCGTGGACGAAGAAGGCAAGCTGGGAGCCCAGTGAACTCTGTGCTGTTTTAGGTTGATCTATACAAACTGAAGTCTTCCCCATCACAGAGAGATACAGGAATTTTCACACTGGCTGCATCTCTTAAGAGGACCTTGTGGTGCTTATTGGATATATATATTAAAACATGGTCACTTGGCAAAAGGTTGCTGATCCTGATCTGTGATATTTTGTTTACTTTCCATCACTTCATCGAATAAAAGGCATTGTTGATGTGCTTCTGAATACAAACAACGAAATTACATATGCTGGTCTGGCAGACAATCTTTAAGGTTAGGTAAAGTGGTGTAGTAGATTTTGGTTAAGTAGTGGAAAAAGTAAATGCATCATGTTTCTACGCAGACTTTGTCAGTTGTTTAACCAAGACCTTTGTCTTAACCTTACCCTAACCAAATGATCTGCGTTGCATTCACATAAAAATATGAATCATGTGTAACAGGAAGGTATGGAGGACAGAAATTAGTGGCAGTGCAGCAATCAGAGGCAGTTCTGCAGGTTTTTAAGGGTTTTTAATCAAACAAACCTCAACCAACACAAAACAACAGAAAACATAGCTCAGTCCAGAGCTCGATCAGTAAACTATACAACTAAACTAAATCAGCCGGCTTACCGGGCTTAATCTTCTTCCACCCGTGGAGAAGACACTCTTCTCCCCTCGTCATCTTCTCCCTGCTCCGTTTCCCTCCTTGCCTTTTGTTCCCCTCCCTGATGAGGAGATCAGGTGTGTCTCTTCCCACACCTGATCTTAATGCTCTTCTGAAGGAGTGGGTGGAGCCTTCTGGCTGGAATGTAGATGCCAGCCACTACCCTGCCCCTCAGTCCCTTACACATGCTTAAAACAAATAAAATGCATCGGTAGTGGACAGTTTGAAGATACAATCAATAGAATATTATAACAATATCAATATGAAGGCATTACATTTCCTACAGTGCTAATTCAAATTAACTGTATATAGTTTTTAATTTATGTTATGCTGTTTTGTATGATGTATAGTGCTGCTAACATGAGTTGGGTCCCTTAGAGGGGGGCGCCATACAAAACAGCCATAAAACGCGAATGAATCACGGTTAGTGCAAAGAGTAAAACCTATTTTTAGACACACGACTCAAACAGAGTTGATGAATTGCTAAAACAGAAGCAATAGAATTACCATTGATGAGACATTTCACCCAATACCACACATGTTCACTAGCTGGTGGGGCTAGAGCAGGTTCATCCTCTCCGGATCATAAATATCTGGACAAAATGTGAGGACAATCCATCTCACGATTGCTGAACTAAAAATGTCTAAACCAAAGCAGTGGAGGCAGACATTGCCATAACTAGAGCCATGCATGTCTAAAAACAATGGCAGTACTGATTTGATTAGAAGGGAGAAAGAATTATGTGCACACACCCCACTACAGAACTAAATTGTGACCAAGGCCTCATAATGCTTTTATGGGATCGTAACATATCATTATCTGATGTGTTAATGCTGTTGTGTAGTCAGTCAGGATATCTAAAGCTCAAATAAATGGCACACAGTAAGCCATAATGACAGCTCTCTCAATTCTGCAATGCACAAAAAGCTGCCTAAATGAAAGGTGAATGTACAAACTTGATAGTCTACAAAATACATTACATTGGAGTGTACAACTTTGCACTGATCGAGAAAGAGTTTTCCAAACAATTTGGGTAGAAAAGAGGCTTCATGAATTCCTGCATGATAAGCATTTGTTTCACTTCATTCTGGAAGTTGCTTTTTATGGAATTTTAAAAACTATATATATATCTTCCCACAACAATTTGGTGCGACTCAAAGAAACATATGAGGAATAGATGCGCTAATCACATTTGTTGCTTTAGAAAAAAAAATTGACCGACAGATATCCATGATGAGCTTATATAAATTACATCACGACCGAGCACTCAAGAAGCCCTTTGAAAGGACAGGAGCACAATCAATAGCAGGCCCCCTTTTCCTTTATTATTTTCCTCCCTGGTCTCATCCACCAATGCCGATCCTGTTAGCAGCATATAATCCGTCTCAGGATGGCACCTCTCCTAGATCCAGCCTACCAGGTTTATAGATTACTGCCTTTTATTAGAGAGAACAACAGAACAAGGACAGGCTTTATCCACAATTGGAAAACTATAAGGAGCATGCCTTGCCGTTTGAAATGATACATTCAACAGGCTCAAGCCAGCACACTGAGGCTATGCATCTCATGTTAAGTAAGCCACTGCTTTGTAGCTGCTTGAATGGAGAGTGGAGGAAGTTGGAGGTGGATGCTAGAGTGAATGAATATATAGAGGTTATGAGCTTTTGGTAACATTTTACAAAACTGCACCCCAAACTGTGAGCAGTTACTAAGGAGCGAGTGAAGAACCAATCAGGAACAACCTGATATTTGAATCGTCATATAACCACTTCCTGAATAACTCTGAGTTGAGGACAACTGTATGTGGTAGATAATGAAGACTTACAAGAGAACAGACTGGGGGAAAGTATATTCAGGGAATCATTGTGTAATAATTAGTTCACAGATATGATGTGATTCGACATACTATGATGCATCATACTAAAAAGCTACAAGTAACCCCATAGACTGCATACAGGAAGTGGACTTAGTCACCGTGATGTCACCCATTTGTTTGTGGTGTTTTGAAGCCTCAAGTTTATGATTTTTGCCGTCCCCCATTTGGTGTTTGACTGTTGCCATGATCTTTTATTTTTGCAACCAGAAGTGGCACAAGAGGGTGGAGCTACGTACAACCGAACGCTGAATAAGGGGGACCAAAATGTTACAATTAACTTTCATGAATGGAAAACTCACTGTGAAAGGGTTAAAGTTCTATGACGAAAACAAGGACAATTCCCAGACCGCACAACCCTGCGGTAGCGACCCATCATTCACATGGTAGCCCCGCCCTAAAGCATACCCTGCTTTATGGTCTATTCGACTCTAAATGGACCATAATTTACTAAATAAACATCATGCTGTATTGAAGAAGACGTGAAACTAGAGATTGAGACCATAAACTCATGTTTACAACGATTACTGAGGTAATAAATCAAGTGAAAAGTAGAGTCATTTTGTCATAGACCTCTATATAATCAGTCCTCTTTTTATAACCAGAGGAGTTGCCCCCTGATGGCCGTTAAAAATAATGAAAATTTAAGGCACTTCCACATTGGCTTCACTTTTGATTCAGAATCATCATTCAGGTTGCCACTTTCTAACCCAAGGGCCACTGCCACACACCACAGCTATTTATTCTGGCTCAGAACCTCAAACCAATAGTTTGTAGATTGCATTACAAATAAGTTTTTTCTACCATCAGCAAGCATGCTAATGCTAACCCATGTGTGGTTATGCTAACATAGTACGATGCTTAATTTGCCATGAGTAAATTATCTGTTCAACAGTCTTGGGAGTAAATCCACCAGAGATGTGCTGGGATTTAGCTTTATTTCTGCTGATATTTTGTGGACAGTGAAGTGTTCTTAATGGCAATCATGACGAGGAATAAGGGAACTTAGCAACTTCTAATTATCCACTACAGAGTCTGCCGTTCCGATTTATTCAAGAGCTACTTCTTAGTCATCAATTATCAAATATCAAGTCTCCTACTTGCCCCTTTGTCACAACTCTCAATTACGTGTTTTTACATTGTAAAGTGTTGTTGAGAAAGCTGCCTTTCAAACTCCTGCTGCCATCCCACTACCATGAATTAGCTTTGTGGTGCTTGCATCCATTGAAAAATGGATACTTGGGGAAAACTCAGCAGCAACTCGTCTTTCCCAAAGCAATATCCTTATCACTGTGGATTTTTAAATTTTCTAATTTTCAACCAGAAATTATAGAAATAATAGTCCAACATAAGCATTGAGTTTTCAATGTAGAATGACGCATGCATATAATTATTTTCACCTCTCCTGTATGAGGATGTTAGTTAAAACCTCTTATCACTCCTGTAAAATTTGCCTAAAACGCCTATCCAAGGCGTACCCAAAGTAAACTGACAGCTCTTATTGAACCATTGGGAGTACATGTATGGTTTTAGTCTCTATTGAACGGTAACACTCTGAAGTTTCTTCACAACCAGTCAGAATCACTGTAAGTGCTACTAGCATTGAGCTATGGGGTTTACAACACACTGAAAAAGAAGATTTTTATTTCCACCTGGATTTGTTTTGGCCAACAGATGGCAGCAGTTATCTATGGCTGGGACTTATGACCTAGAAGAGACACTGGTATGGAGTCATGATACCTGGTACAAGTTCGAATTTGATAACAATACAACAGAAAATTTATATTTTACACCTGGTTTACTAAGAGTGCGGCTGCGTAAAACGCATTTGGAGGCTCGCATCACCACAAAATGCATATACTACAATAAACTACATATCCAAAATTTGAACTATAGTTTATTTATGTCAATGTATGGTTAACTATATCATATTTAACCATTGTCAACTTTCACAGATTCTTGAAAATTCTCATGAACCAGACTTTGCTCTTGATAATCCAGGTACCTGAGTCACGGTTTACAATTCAGTTTTGAAAACTTTCCCAGCATACAATCTGTGAATCTGCATATCCTTGTCTTCGTAATTTCATTGGCTATATGGAGCCTGAGTTTGAACAGGATCTGTTTCCAATTGGCTCGATCTTTACCCAAAGAAGAGAGGCGGGCATTGTCTTTCAAAGCGGACTCTCGTTGGCTGTTCCAGACTGTGACCGGGCTATAGAAGCTCCTATTGGGTCAAATGAGGTGTCAATCTAACCGGCGGAATGCAGCCTCCATTTTGCGATGAAAATCTCCGCTCTGTTGACATGAAAAGTGAAATTATGCCCAAAATATGATCGCGAGTTATCATATCTGCTGGCTAATTTGAAATGATGCAACAGCCCCCCGTGGGTCTTTATGGACGTACTAATGTGTTTTGGACTAAATCTTTTACTAGATTCGACCGAGTGGACCCTTAGCGATCAAACAAGACCCTTTTTGCTGGACTAGCATGCACAAGGGGGACGTTATGAATCATAATCGGTGAGTCACGGAGATATTTTATCAGCTATTTTTGGAGTGCTTGTTTGACAGAGACATTAACTGTACCTGCTGTTGTTATTGTATCTTGAAATGGTTTGCATAAATCGAATTACAAGAACCGTAGCTTTCTAATGAGATATCACATTAATACTCATCGTTACAGAGTAGTTGTGTACATAACACAAATCTACATTTAACACTCTGACGGCCCGCCCGCGGGCCGTCAGAGTGAGATGAGGTAGACAAAAGCTCAGCACGTAAAACTTCCACCACAAGGGTTAAAAAAACTTGCTTATTTGTGAGTTGGCCTTTTTCTGACCCTTTCACAACTCCACCGTGTAGGAGTAACCCAGAGAATTGTTGCACAAAACACATTCCAATTTGCCAATGCAGTTCGAAGATCTCAAAGCCTTTTCGTTTCTAAATGTGACAAATTAGCATGAAACTGAGTCATGCTTATACACTTGTGCTGTGCTGCTCGATGAGTGCATTTTGTCAAAAGGACTCTAACGTTGCTCGGATGTGTTACTTCTGGCCTCGAGAAACAAACAAATACTGTATGTTGAGCACATTCCCCTCTGAGGTGATCTCAAGCACTGAATAATGTTTTCAAGCATATTTTGTGGAATGTGCCTGTTTCAATTGTAGATATTCATTTTTTCAATTTTTCAAGAGGGTGATTTCACACTCTTGCAGGTGATTTTGAAAACCATTTTATTACTCATTCCCACTGACTCATTCTTAGTAACAACAGAGTTTTAGCTCTAACTGAAGTGTTTGTTCGCCTCTGAAAGCCAACATTTGCTAGCTGGTCTGAGTTGTAATGCCCAAACATTGTCCTCACTAAATTGTGTTCCGAATCCCTTTTTTTAATGCCCGGTTCACTTGTGTTCACCGTCACATTTACCGGTCCTTAGTCTGTTTTTTAGGGGTGGAAATTGATGAAGCGTGATTTGCTGGCGCGTTCAGACGGATGATGCAGGAAATAGATCACTTGCTTTGATTAAAAGCACCCCGCTTGGCTGGCTTTGCACATCATAATCTAAGAATGGATTACACTGCAGTCATGTGGGTCACAATATTTAGCAACAGCGAAGGTGCAGCCACTGCAGTGCATGGGCAACAAGGCTTCATTGGGAAGATTACAATGAGATGTGGCTCTATACGCGGCGTGATTAAATTGTAGACTGTACACAGAATCTTGCCGCTGCCCATTAAGAGGTGATTTTCCCGCTCCAACCATCCGTATTGCTCCTTCGCTCCCGCCTCTGAATGCAAAGGTGGGTTTGACGATGGCTGTGTGCGGGCGCGTGCATGCCTGTGCATGTGATTGAGTGTGCCGAGTTATTGACCTCTAGCGAGGGAGGAGCATTAATGTCCAGTGTGCCGTGAAACCGGCCTACTCCCCGTGTCCAAGGTGACTGGCACTGCCCCGTCCCATGGCACACTTCTGCCTCTGATGGATTGACTGGGCCTTGGAGAAGGACCTCTGGTAGTCTACTGTGTCTTTTTTTTCTGTGTGTGTGAATGTGAATGTGGGAGAAGAAGAAACAACTTTTAATTGTCCATAGCATACACGTTTTGTTTCTGCTAACTTCCTCCGTCACTTGTAAAGCCGTGTTTCTCACGATGACTCCTCAGGAGCATCCATCAAGACTTGGACTCTCCATGCCTCATGCTAATGAATCCCTGTACACTTTCTTCCCTCTAATGATCCTCGGGAAATGCTCCGCTCTTGTCTCCTTCTCATTACTGTTGCCCATGCTCCCTCCATTTATCTAATGCACCTCTTTTATTTAAGTAACGTATAAATGAAAAGTGCCTGCAACATTTTCTCCCCATCATGATCCCTGTTTTCCTCTCCGTACACTTCAGCTCCCTGTGATGACAGGCTGTATTCTACATGCCAGTTCCATTTAGGAGATGAGGTATAGATTTCCCCGTTCACCATATGTGGAGGCACGCATGTGAGAAAAACAGCTAAAAACATATCTGAGATGTGATTACAGGCTGCCGCTTGCGGTTTTGTAAGGAAACATCTAACTGAAGCTTTGGTTGTCAACTGTTTAACATAGGTGGCAGACGAATTCCAGCGCTGATTGACTGTGGTAGGAAGAGTGGGGACGTGTTCGTTTGATGGTTATACAGCCGATGTACGTTCAATTTGCATATTTGTATGCACTGTTTATGCAAGCTAATGAATCTACTGAAGGGCAAAACACCAATTTGTAAAGATTTTAATATCAATGTACTGCTATTGCAATTCAAATGAGCCAACTAAACATTTACCCTATGCATGAGTGAAACTCTGGAATTTTATTACTTTATGTAAATACTTATATATATACTTAAGGGTTTTTTTAACCAGCAGATAGTAGCCTAAAGCAAAGTGCAATGTCATAAGTTAACTCTTTCACACTCCTTCAGTAGTTTTAACTAATTTACATTCATTCTTAATTGTAAATTATTTCCTTTATATATTAGTTGTTCACTTTAAACCCTAAGTTTGCACACGGCCCACATAGCCTGCTCCAATTTCCAAAGTACCCTTCACCATTAGTTAGCTGGCTAGATGGCTAACTCACTACGTGGCACATTTCATGTTGTCACAACAGACAACCTTGTTTTTCCGTCCTATTCCTGGTTTGTTTCGACCTCGATTATTCGAACACTATCATCGGCCTGTATTCTTCTCTTCTCTCTGACACAAAAATGACACTAGATGACAATAATAAAGCTGCATCGTTGGAATTGTAAATGACAAGCGGTGAACTGTACAGCGAGCGAGAAAGAGAGTTCTGTGATTTCCAGTATTTATCAAGATATGACACAGACCTCCTCAATAGTATTCATCATTTCCAGCTCAGTGTAATATTCCTGGTGCTTTAAAAAAAAAAACAACATATGGACTTGATAAATATAAATGATTTGTAATGGTCAAACATATATAAAGGAATGTCAGAGCGTCTGAAGTGGAGGATGCTGAACAGGCTGACAGCAATAACAATGCCAAACATGTATAAAAAAGACGAGTATTTATTAGTCAGTATACAACGGGGTTCATTATGTGCACCTGTAATACAATGTGGAAGGAAATAATTTGTAGGTACTTTGCCTTCCAAAACAATCCTATCACTGAAAGGCATTTATGCTTTAAGTATGGTACGTTTAGGAAACCAAAATTATAATGTAAGGGCCTGAAAAGAAACAGATGTTGATGCCAACAGCTCTTTCTGGTGTCTGAGCCATGTTCTTTACAGATCCCTTTAATTGTTTAATTGTTTTGCTGAGTACTTTTATGCTGCAAATACTTTGAGTACATCATTTTAAATGCAGGATTTTATTGTAGTATCTCTTTTGTTTGAGTTAAATATCTTCTTCACCCTGTGTAGATTAACTTTCATCAACTGGATTCCACTTGTAACCTGCCATTTGAGCACACCCGTGTACATGTTTTGATGAGTTTCGGTAAACCTCTTCATCTATTCCTCACTGTATAGTTTCCCATCAGTGCTGACTGATAAGCTGCTTTGACCCTGTGCGTCTACACGTCCCTGCAGTCGATGGAGATGATGATCGATGTTTCAAGTGACATTTCTAAGCTAATAACCTCTTATCCTATTGATTCCCTGCCCAGATATCCTGCGCTGCTCTCTTTCAACAAATGGATTTTTCTTCTCCCCACCTATCTTCTTTTCTCATGTTTCCGTATTTCACAGAATATCTAACATGGGCATTGTTCTTTCCTTTTTTTCTCCACACTAAATATAGCTCACCCCCCAAGGCTAAACTCAACCACAAATGAAATCCAAATAACACCATTTTTAGAGAGTGGCCCACTTCAAAAGTCACCCTGTAGTTTGCCTACAGGAGTGACTGCCACTGCCGCTATATAGCACATCTGAAAGGGTGGAAAAAGGGAAGGAATTGAAAAAGAGCCCTGTCAAAAATCCACTCATGAGTTACCACAGTCTTTGAGGAGCTTCTCAAAGGAAATGATGTTTCTGCACGCCCATATCACAAAGGCAATCACTGCACACTCACTCACATCTTAATTAAAAACTGTGGGCATACAGTGACTTCCCGGCTGTGCTGCCAACTTTCACATTATTGTTGAAGAAATTCACAGCTTCTTCATTGTGTGACTTTAAATCTGCATTCTTGCCTTTTCATGCCCCCGGCGACAGAAGTGGCCGGGTGGCATTATGTTTTGGAGTTGTCTTCCGTCTGTCCATACGGACGAATGTCCATTCGGACCATTTTTGTGAAAGTGATATCCCAAGAACGCCTGGAGGGAGATTCTTCAAATTTGGCACAAACGTCCACCTGGACTCATGGATGAACTGAATTTGGTTGTCAAAGGACAATATGACCTCAGAAAACACGTTCTAGGTCATAATTTAAGAATTCATTGGCAAATATGACAATTTCACACAAATAAAATAATGAAATGAAGACATCTTGGACAGATATGGATGGAAAATGCAACATGACTGGTAGGCAGAGCATACAACCGCAAAGTGGTAATTTATTTTTGATTTAGTTTATTAATATATCCATACAGAACTCCAAAGGAAAACATAAACATTTAACCAAGGATTAAGCTGAACATCCTTCATCGATTCAGAGAGATATTTATTTGCTAATAAAAGACAATTAACAGTAACAGAGAGAAACTTATGAGCTAGATAATTACATAATGTTGTAGTCCCGCTCACCTCATTAGATGCATCTCAACATGCTTTTACCCCTGAAGCAAATAGCCTAAAAGACATGTCGTGTGAAACATTTAATTAGCTGAATGCCTGAATGTTGACACTCATGCGACAAAAAACAGCTTAAAAAAATGATTCTGTTCTTTGTTATCATTTCTGGTTCAAGCGATATTCACTTTAATCACACACCCATCCAGTTTGCAAATGGCAATAAATTCAATAGAGACTCGTTTGATTTTCTGTCCACCTGTCTCTGAGCAAATGTTGATCACAGCTCTCCAGACAAAACAAGCCCGAAGCATGATAGACCATCATTTAGTCACTCCAGTTATTTCCATGATTCATTTCCCTGTCCTCACTATTCTGCTGAATAAGTATACCTATAATCCACCAATCCAAATGGCCACTGCAGACACTTGCATTTATCTTGAGAGTCCTTAAACTGCCATAAGGTGTAAACATATAAACACTCACCATGGACTTTGGACATTTATGTTCCTGCTTCATTTTGCCAAAGGAGATATAATTGTGCGATATCATTGCTAAATATAAAACTGATGAATAAACAGAAAGAAATACCAACACTTAGAGAATTAGTGCTGACATATACAATTTTAATCATGTGGTAAGTGCATTGAGTTAACGGTACAATTATAACGTAAAAGGTATAGTTTTGTTGTTTTGAAGTGGGTTTGATTGAGGTGCTTATACATACATAGTCAGTGCATAAGCTACATTAGATGGTGGTTAACATGCCTCTAGTTTAAAGAGCCAGGCAGCAGTACCGGGGGGGGCAGCAAAGACACTCCATACAACCAAACAGCTATCCCCCTAAATCCTGCAAATTAGCCCTAATGTGTCTGTGGGGATTGTTTCATCCAGCTGTGCCATTCAATTGTTCATATACACCATGCCTCTCACATAACCTTACCGTATATACATCAAAACACTTTTTCACAGTGGATCACGGAGGCTGAACAATAAAAAGATCTTTCCACATTGTTCTTAAAAATAGACACTGAACATTGTATTGTAATTCCAATCGTATCTGTTCAACCCACAAGCTCAACTGTATATTTTTCCATTTGAATTACTGCATTTTTATTGCTGGATTTAGCTGAAGTTTATAGAAAACAATATTAAATGTGTAAGAGGAGAAGCAACAGATAATTACTTTGAAGTACAAATCTTCAATTCAACACTGATCATACTTTATTATTGCATGATGGGTTTGTCAAGATGGTAACCATTTCACCTATTTAATGATGCATTTAGATGAAGAAATATTTCAAAGCAATTTAAAAAGCAAATTAGGCTGCTGTCAGCATTAAAAACATTCACATTATTATGTTATATTTGATGTTTTGTTCTTATGTTTATCTTTTTTTTATCATTTTGAGTCAGTTTATCCCTTTTATTTGGCTTTTGTTTTTACATCTAGAGTACATTTCACTCCACATTTCACATCATTGCAGTGATTTAAAATATTCTGCCAAGTACATCAGAAATTAATAGGAGTAGTGTTTATATAAGAAAACCCATGCCAGGAGCAAGAAGACGGCACATTTGTACCAATGTTAAACTCCCATGTCTCAGTTACTTGCAGTAGTTCTAAACCAACAATACATGTTTTCAGGTTGACATACATGTTCCTGCAAACAAAACGTTCCCTGAGTCATCAGAGCTAAACTGTCATAGAGCTCAAATGGCAACACAACTAAGAAATCGACTGATGGTTGTAGTCTGTGCTGAACTCCAACAGAAAATACTTAATTGCTATAGCGCGACAAATTTCTCTTTTGATGGCCTCTCGCAAAGCAGCAAAGAATGTTAAGGACAGACAGGAATACTGTAGTCGTGTATTATTTGTTTTTTTGCTGTGTCTTGTTGAGCTGTGAATCTTCATTCAAGAAATTCCCCGTGCTAGAAAACTGGCACACCAATTCCATGCCACTGTCAATCACTGCCACCCTGTACTGCTGCAGAATAATTTAGAGGAAAGTGAGCAAAGTGGTCATTCAAAGGTAGACATTTGAAATATCTGGATTAGGGTAACTTGAAAGAAATCTACTTGAAAGTCTTAACCACTGCCTTAGTATCTTAGAAAGAGCTGTTCTGACTAATAGAAGAACAGAATTGTATGCAATATTTGATCTACAGTTTTGCCTTGATGTTAATTTCTAAATGTTAGCAAATGATCCCCCTTTAAGAGAAAATGAGTTATTCAAACATGTTTATAATGACTACATTTATATGTGTCAAACAGATTTACATCATCCGATATAAAAGTTTTGTTATGGATTGTATTCTACATGTCTTTTTAACATTTAATCGAAATTCACACCCGCACACTTTGCCTGCATACATTAATTAAGGCAAGGCAAGGCAAGTTTATTTGTATAGCACATTTCAACAACAAGGTAATTCAAAGTGCTTCACATAAAACCATTAAAAGCATCAAAACATAAGGCAAAAGTAAAGGAGATTTAAAACATACATTGAAACAATAAAAACAGTCATTAAAACACAAAAAAAAAAGTAGTGTTTTATCAATACAGTTTTATCAATACAGTTTTATCACATTGCGGGACTCTAACCCGGCCTCCTGAGGTCTTATTTAGCGTGGGACTCCAACCCCGCCTCGGGACTCTAACCCAGACAATTGGACGCGGGACTCCAACCCCGTCTCGGGACTCTAACCCGGCCTCTCTGAGGTCTTATTTAGCATGGGACTCCAACCCCGCCTCGGGACTCTAACCCGGACAATTGGACGCGGGACTCTAACCCCGTCTAGACGCGGGACTCCAACCCGGTCTCGGGACTCTAACCCGGCCTCTCTGAGGTCTTTCAATGATGCTTACACTTTTTATCGGTTTACCAGGACTTTTCAGACATCGTAACGTAACATCACTAAATTTTGTATTTTCAATCAGCAGTATTTGGAAATTGATTAATATATTAATTGAATCTGGTTCAAT
Organism: Anarrhichthys ocellatus; assembly: GCF_004355925.1. NCBI lineage: Eukaryota > Metazoa > Chordata > Actinopteri > Perciformes > Anarhichadidae > Anarrhichthys > Anarrhichthys ocellatus. Next base: position 7,737,735 of record NW_022280046.1, read on the forward strand.
TGAAGGCAGCAAACAGAAAAGTCTTCAATCTTGATTTAAAGGAGCTGAGGGTCTCAGCAGACCTGCAGCTTTCTGGGACTTTGTTCCAGATATGTGGAGCAGAAGAACTGAATGCTGCTTCTCCATGTTTAGTTCTGACTCTGGGAACAGAAAGTAGACCAGTCCCAGACGACCTAAGGGGTCGGGATGGTTCATAAGGTAGCATCAGATCAGAGATGTATTTTGGCCCTAAACCATTCAGTGCTTTATAAACCAACAGCAGGATTTTAAAGTCAATTCTTTGTTTGACAGGAAGCCAGTGCAAAGACCTCAGAACTGGAGTGATGTGATCCACCCTCCTGGTCTTAGTGAGGACTCGAGCTGCAGCGTTCTGAATCAGCTGCAGCTTTCTGACAGACTTTTTACAGAGACCTGTAAACACACCGTTAGTCCAGTCTGCTGAAGATGAATGCATGGACGAGTTTTTCCAAATCCTGTTGAGACATAAATCCTCTAATCCTTGATATATTCTTCAGGTGATAGTAGGCTGATTTTGTAATTGTCTTGATGAGTCTGTTCAGGTTGAGGTCTGAATCCATAACTACACCTAGATTTCTGGCTTGGTTTGTGGGTTTTAACATCAGTGATTGAAGCTGAGCGGTGATTTTCAATCATTCGTCCTTGGTACCAAAAACAATTAATTCTGTTTTATCTTTGTTTAATTGAAGAAAATTCTGGCACATCCAGTTGTTGATTTGTTCAATGCATTTACCCAGCAGAGTTAATGTAACATGGGAACAGTTTGAGTGTGCCAAAGTGTGTATGTTCTCCTTCACTCTATGCATTACAGTTCATCAGACACATATATCATTTTAATTCAACTGTTATTTCCAGACACATGAGTCAATACACAACAAAAACGAAATACAATACGAAGACACAAAGACGCAGGTATAATCGCAGTTCAAAATTCGCTTGTGGTTAAAAAAAAAAAAAAAGAGATTTGTTCCAATGTTTCCAAAAACAAGAACAATACCTTGTATCACTCTGTGTTGGCTCAGTTAAGGCCTTTATGAACAGATTTTCTGATTCATTCAATCGACATTTAAATGTGTAGATAAAATTCCTCAACACACTACGAGTCACAAACATATTATTTGCACTTATCCGTCTTGGGAGCTTGAGCAAGATTCTAAACATGGGAAGGCATAAAGCAGGGGTGGCCAACCAGTCAGAGACTAAGAGCCACATTTTTTACTGTGTTACCGCAAAGAGCCACATCATACACATGGGCACACATGAACATCACCCCATCCCTTCCTCTCTCTCACACACACACACACACACACAGACCTCTGCTCAGCCAGATTTATTGTAAATGTCACACACCAATATGATAATGACAGAAATTGACTCCTACAGTACTAAGACCACAGGCCAGTCATTTTCAACAATGAACATTGTGTGCACTGTCTCACACACACAAACTCTCAGTTCAACCAAGTCCACAAACAAAAATATAATAATTTACAATAGCGTTTTTCTTTTACTGTGCATGTTGCTTCGTGGGACTTCTGGCATTCCTTGCCTTGAACAATTTTCTTCAAATCTGGCTTGTATTCCGTTGTTGCCACTCGAAGCAATTCTTTCACATGGGTGTCAGTCAGAACAGATCGATGCTTTGATTTCACGTGTTTCAGGTTAGAAAACACAGACTCGCAGACGTATGTTGACCCAAACATTGACAGTATCTTAAGCGCAGCCCGTTTGACATTGGGGTATTTTTCCATTGGCACACTTTTCCAGAACTCAATGGTCCCTTCCCTTAAAGCAGGTTTCAGTTGGTCCTCCTCACAAAGATCGATCATCTCCAACTCAGCCGCAGCCTCATCTGTGACTAGCGGGGCTTTCAAACAGTCCGTCTCCGCATTAAATGGGTCGACGAGGAACGTAATCTGTGGCCTTTTCAGTTGTAGATCACGGAACCGGGTCACAAAGCTTTCGTGCAGGTTTTCAACCAGTGTTGCATATCTGGCTCTTTGCTTATTCAGGGCGGCGCTGGTGACTTGATATTGCCAACTGAGGCTTGTCTTGTATGTCACAACTCTCATCCAATGCGACACTAAAATACTCACATGCTTGAAGGTCAGAGTGCAACTGTGATTCAATAGCCGTGTTAATGTCTGATATTCTGTGTTCAACAGTGTGGCGGGACGTCTGATACCATTCGTTTTAGTTTGTCGTTTTCAGGAGACAAGATTTCAACAACGTCGCTGAGGTACTTTTTAACGAACTCCCCTTCATTGTATGGCTTTTTAGCCCGTGCAATGTTCCAAGCCAGTTGATACGATGCAAGCATTACGGTCTCTGAGTGCTTCGTAAATTTTTGGAAAAACTGTATCTGCTTTTCTGCCTGACTTTTCAAAGTGACCAACTTGTGCTTGCGAAGGAAATTCCTGGTCGATGTTAGCATGGAGTGAGCTGAAGTGGCGCTGAAGATTTGAAGCTTTGAAATGCGCTAATGACGCCTGACATATAAGGCAGAATGGCTTGCCATTACGTTCAACAAAAAAATATAAACTCTCCCACTCTGTTAAAAACGTCCTGTGTTCATCTTCATATTTTCGTTTTGCTGTGCATTTTTTCCCTGCCATTTTGAGTGCGAACTTGACACAAATTGTTTACTCAAATGATCTTGCCCCTACTGGGAAACTTGCGTTATTTTCATCTCACGCACATGCGCGTTTGACGAAAATACCGTATTGAACTCAAGCGAAGCGAACACGCACATTAAAAAAAAACACAAACACAAACTTCGATATGAACGTAAGAGCCGCATGAAACCAGGCAAAGAGCCGCATGCGGCTCGGGAGCCGCGGGTTGGCCAGGCCTGGCATATAGGATCATCTTTTAGATTTGAATTCCAGTGGAGTACCACAGGGATCAGTGCTCGGTCCGATACTATTTTCTCTCTACATGTTACCTTTGGGTCCGATTTAGTAGATAAAAGCATCACTTACCATCATGGGACCATGCCAACTGTCTTACAGAATTTAAACACTTGGTTATCTCAGAACGTCCTTCAGTTAAACTCTAATAGATCAGGAGGAATTGTCATTGGTTCTGACTTATATTTTCATCACACTCAGGGGTCTTGTCTTCAAACCTTGAGACTCGCAGCAGAAATGTGAATTTGATAACAGCTTCATTTTTGTCGCCACTGAACTTGGTTGTTGAATCCTGCTTCTTACATCTTTCCAAAATTCAATATATATATTAACCCATGCTTTAATCACATCCCAATTGGATTACTTTAACTCCCTCTATTCCTATCTCAGTCAGTACAACCTATATCAACTTCAGCTACAGCAAGACTACTCACAGTATCCAATCAAAGATGGGACATTCCTCAAATTTAAGCAGCTCTATATTGATTGCTTGTACGTTGTTGATTTTAGGATTAGAACGATTCCTTTAAGGCATGTATGGGATTGTCTCCAGATTGAGTCTTATGAGTTTTAACAATGTTGCAGTTTATTTAGCTGCAACATTGTGATACTGTACCTATAATGAAATCTGTGCAAGGTTCAGAATTTTTATTTGATCTAACTCTTGTTGTTGAACAAAGAATTCATGCTCCAATGCAGATCTACAAGGACTGAGAAGTTAAAGATGTGATGATAATGTATGAAATGCAAGAACAGAGTACGGAAGCATACGTCCTTTTCTTCATAGAAAACTGATCAAAAGAAAAAATAATAAAGATTTTGCATGTATTGGCATATTACTTGTGCTACATGTGTTTCAAGTTGTTTCATCTTTCATAGCTTCCAGAAATAGATCTACAAACACAAACTGGAGGTCTTTGAGCCACAGGCTGCTGTGCTGTCATCCAAAGATCCAGTCGGCCTGCTGCGCGCTATCTCCTCTGCGGCACATGTAACTGCATGTGTTCAGACTGTACGCTTTTCTCCCTCATACATTTTCTATCTTCACTTTGTTTGAAGATGTGCTTACAGGGCTCCGTCCCCTTTGTCTCGTTAAACATTATAATGGGACATTTTTCCATCAGCTTTTTCTTAAAGAATACAGAGGATATTGTACATTGGGGACAAAGGTAGACAAAGACTGATACGGAAGGAGAATGCTGAGCGAGATGGGGATGAAGTGAGGTTGAGCCTGTACATTTAATGAGCTTTGTCAGCAGTGGAAATTTTAGGCCTCTGCGAGGGGGAGTTCTGGTTTCTGACTGAGGGGGCTTTGTATTATTCGGTTGTATTATTTTGACTGAAACATATTTTCTCTACTTCTCCCTCAGCTCAGGCTGTCCGTTAAGGAAATCAAACAAAGTGATTTGGAAATGCTAAAAATATGTTTGTCAATTAGCTTGCAAATTTTCTGAATGATTGGTTTGTGATGGCCAAGTAGAGGTCGAAACGCGTCAATTGAGGTGCCATTTTCAATGTGATGCTCTTTCAGGTTCCTCCAGAGGCTCTTGTCGAGCTTCTTTTGCAAAGTTTCCTCCCGCAAACTTTTAATAGCTACATATGATTTCCTGTCGTCGTACGCTCTCTCATCAAAATAAATTATAGAATCACCATGCAACGGGAAAGTGTTTTGTTTCTGTTAAGTGTCCTACGGTGTGGAAAATGGTGCCATAGGGGATTAACATCGTGTTGCATTGGATGTAGACTACAGGATTAGCAAATAATGAGGAAATAAACATGGCAACACAGAGCCTACAAGTTATCAGAGTGCAGACGGGGGGAAGCATCAGGCGAATGAATGCTTAAAAGTGTTTTAATGTGTTGTATGGTATACACTTGTGCTTAATTTATGATTACGTGATTAATCCGCGGAGCAAGGCTGGAAAATGTGGAACTCAACCTTGCAAGCTTTTCATTACGGCGCCGTGAAACATTGGAAACATGCTTTGTTAACTAGTTCAGCTAAGTGGAACTGATTGTGACGTATTCATCAAGATAGGATTTGCTTAAATAAGTGTCGCCGCCCACACTCGTAGCCGTCCAAGTTCACACGCCGCACAGAACACGGAGCTCACGAAAGTTAGGCTTCTTTGAAAAGTAGTTCTTTCATCATTCTAACACGCGTTAAGTACAAAAATAAATTGTGTACAATCAAAAATTCATTGTTTACCCTGTTTCTTTTTTTGTCAGCGGGAGAACGAAACAAAGGTAGACACATAAAAAAAGTAAACGACGGAGTGAAACGGAGAAGACAAAAGACACAGAAAGAAAAGGGTTGTAGGGAGAGGAAGGCGGAGGAGATGACAGGCGAAACGAGTGCTTGCACACGGTGAAACCAAACATTCTGTCTTTTGGTACCTCAAGCGGTTCATGCCTCCGCTTCCATTAACCTCCGAGATGACAAGAAGAAAACAAACGGATACTCCACGCCTCCCTCTCCTGCGCCCAGTAGCACATGTGCTGGGTGCCGAGGTGGGGGACGGATCACGGGCGACACAGATTACGAGTCAACAGGGTTCCCTTCATCTGGCTGGATGCAGCTGGAGGGCCGATTAGACAACCCAAGCGTGGGGTGAGGGAAGGGGACGCCCGATGCTATCACAGCCTCTCAAACTCACTTCCTCGCTGGGAACTCCGCAGACTACCGTGAAATTGATCAGGCTCCCCGAAAAGAAGTCGCAGTATGTATGAGTGGCGTCTCACAGGAAAGGAAATGAGGACAACTGCTATGTGAAGATGCCTCCGGATTATGAACAACGTTTGTGTCGTTTATCAGATTTCGTTAACTGTCTGTTAGTTGGCTGGGCCCTGGGTAAATTTCAGCACGAAAAAGTAACAAATCATTTGGCGAATTTGACAAACTATTGAACCGCTATGGGCAAAGAATACAGTGAACAATGACAACGGCATCTTTAAGGTCACTCAAAATATCAGAACCATTGGTTTTAGATTGTTATAAGAAAGGGATAACGCACAATGCGTCAGCATAGTTCTGGCCTTCATGTCATGCATTAATTCCTGATAATGGACTGCTTGCTATCTTGCTTATACCATAGTCACTTGCTAAAGAATAAAAAAATAAAGACTATTAATTCATAGTTGTATGCATTTTGCACAACCCTGTCTTCGAAATTTTTTAGAAGCCATTCTCTCCGTTTCCCTGAGGGTTTGCTAATACCTGGAAAACCATTACCATCTCATAAGGTTATTATGCAATGGAAACTTTTCCAGTAAATAGGATGGACCTTAAAAACAACTTGGCAACAAGAGATATCTCTCGTCCTCTCATCTCATATAACCTTACAGCTCAACTATGAGCCTGAAAGCAAAAACATTGACTCTTTGAAGTATGGATGTGAGAGAGGATCACTTATAATAAGGTCAAAGGTTCAGTGTTTAGAGCATGAGGCACTGAAGGACGAAACTCATTGTTGTAAAGAAGTTTTTCAAATTAAGATTTTTTTATTTATTTAATATCACCAGCCTATTCATCTAAAATGGGTAAAAGACAGTTTAACTGGAACTACTTTGTTCCGGTTAATTCTGCAACCAATCAGAATTGAGTATTCACCCAGACCATGGTATGATTCAAGGAAAACACATTTTGCATCCGATTCCCACCCCCAATGCCTCACTAGACCCAACTTCTGTACTCACAGGAAGTTATGTTTAGGCAACACAACCACTTTGTTAGGTTAGGGAAAATAGTGTGGACGGTGTTTGTTTGACCCATCAACCTCGAAAGTCTTTTCATTTACATCCATAACTACAATATACATACATACATATTTTAAGTCAAACCATGATATTTTTACTAACCCTAACCAAGTAGTTTTGTTGCCTGAACATAACCATGTAAGTTTGTTGTGTTTTTGTTTTGCTTGTTTCAATTTACACAACATTCATGACGTGTAAATTCATTCATGACAAAACTGAAAACAAATTTCCCTTGAAATATTATTAAGAATGCATTTAGTTGTACAGGAAGGTCATTTTGCAGGAGACAGTGTTGGGTTGTGGCATTGGCTAATTAGTAATTGAACAGTGTTCATGCACTATGAAATATATTCCCAAAAAGTATTGCAAGATAAGACAAACATTTCCTGTGGGAGCTTTTTACAATTACCTCTGATTGGTTGAAAAAACAATAACCGTAGCCTACACAACCAAATCTGAACTATTGATGCCTTTGACACTTTGTTTCTCCGTCAAAATGTTACAAAATACACTGTATAGTTTTAAAAAAAATAACTCCAAACATACCAAATACTACTGATTTACCAACAGACAAAAATGCCATAGTAATTGAAAGAATCTGGTGGAGAGAGTCTCTCCACTTGTTTCCATGTTAAATCGATGAAAATCATGTAACTATTATTCTCTGTCTTATTTGCCACTATAAGATTGACTCTCGAGGGGTCAAATTGATAGGAGACAGCATCGCTGAAAGCAAACACAAAACCACTGCTAATAGAAAATGGATATCCCGAGGAATGTTTTTGTTTTTTCCAATTCTGGGTTGATCATTTTTTTCTTTAAGTGATGTTGCCCGACTGAAGATAGCATCTGTCTTTTGAGACGATTGAACCGATAGTGATCTCTCCCTCTGGTTGGGTTTAAACATTTGGGGGATGGGATATCTGCCATCATGTCAGAGCTGCTCTCAGCTTCCTCGAAGATATTCTCCTCCTAAATCGTTCAAATTGAAAATGAAAGATATTTTCAGACAATCGCTAACTGAAAAGAGGTAATCAGATTTGTGCCAGGGTCTGGATCTGGGCTCGCTCTAGGATTGTTTAAATCTGGACATTTGACGTCCTTGTCTCCTATCTCTATCGCTCTTCCACTCTCACACATTCGCTTTTACACCGACTGTGACCTGCGCCTCTTCCAGTGACTCATCCCAGGGCAGGGAACTGAGTCAGGTTGACCTTTTATCTGTCAGGCACAAAACCAAAGTGACGGAGTACGCTTTGTGCCGCATTTCATCTGCAACACTTAAAATAAGTCATACTGAAAAAACAAACTGTCGCTGTAGATGAGAGCATAATCTTCCTTTCATTTCAGGCCCAGCTTTGATGATGGATCTGAGGATATGCACGAAAAATAAAGACTGAAGGAGATCGACCTCAACCTCAACAACAAAGAGCTCACTCTTCAGTAGGTAATAGAGCTACAGGGCGACAGCTGATACGTCCCTTGTCTCGTTGCAAGTCTGATCCTGGTGGAAAATGATCAAAACATTAAACATATGCTTAATAAAAAAAGCCAAGCACTCTATTTTTATTTAAATTGGTCATCCAGGTTTCACTCTAACAAAGGAAGGATGACAGAATCTCCCTCTGAAGATGAAAAGAGCAGATTTAAAGCACCATCTCGTGTAAAAAGAAACATTTGCATTTGAATGATCCTGGTTTGAGTCGGTGGAAAATCTTATTCTCACCACATTTACGTATGTAACCTAATAAAGGGATAATGAGCCATCACTGAACTGTCAATTACAGGTGCAGTTATGATTGCTGTGGCTTGTTTGTTTTGTCAGCTGATGTGCCTTCATCTCGCAATACGTAAGGTATTCGACATCCTCTGGGGAGTACTGTATTTACAGAAAAGCTGATAACAATAGGGATTATGTAAGTATTGGCTGAATTATATGCACTGCCTCTGGAGCTTTTCTCGCTGAAGCAAAGGGAAGTGCTTCCACATTACAAGTAAAGGGGCACTAAAAGCGGTAGTTTGTATTGTCATGGTGCTTAGTTTTAAGTCACAGACACAAAGAAAACAGGAGCTTCACGTTAGAGCTGCAAGTACAGGAAGGCGGCACGTTAAATTTCCCCAGAATTGGTCTCTTTGAAGACATTGTCATGAGTTGACATGACTGCTAATAATGTGGGACAGCACACGGGAAGCAACAAACATGTCACCTGTGTTTCGTTCTTGTTTCAACTAAAAGAAAAGAAATCATGAAGTCTGGGAACTCACTAATATCTGTCAGTTGTTTAACACTAGCCACCATAAGCTACTGGTCATACCAGACCAAGTAAGGCTGGAGCCTTAGCAAAATGTCTGCATAATATTTGGGGTGGCCAGTTATGGCTGCATGCTAAAGGGCCTCTTGTGGTTGCAGTGATTCACACTTTCTCAAAACAAAAGGTTTAGGGTTTCATTTATTGTCAATGTACAGCACAAGTTTTGTGTAACTAAATGCAGTTTGTAGTCATAGTCAACCAAAACTATAGCATATGATGGAGGGTAGAGCATGAAGAATATCCTTTGAGCTCTTCCCACGCACCTCTTGCCATAGACATTACATACGCTCGGTGTAGGGTGCCGATGATGTACTTGGTGGTTATAATCACATAGATTAAAATAAGAGCGTATCTATTGTGTGCTATGTGCGAGTGTAGTCCGATACACTTGTGGCCTAGCTGAGAGGTTTGCCAATCGTGGGTTGTCATCTGTACTCTACTGAGTGCACCTTTTCTAGTTGCTTATGAATTCAACATTTCTTTTGTACAAAGATTGTTATTCGTCTTCTAACAAGATCTCAAATGCAGACAAATTGATTTTTGCAGTGTAATTATGATTAAGAAAAACATAATTGCCGATCACATCGTTGTGATATATAATTGTGGTTTGAAAAACATGAGTAAAACACCAGGTAAAAAACGTTCCTCTCTTCAGTTTTCATATTAAGCTGCTCTCTGTTAGTGAGCCCTGGTAAATGCCAGTAGTCCTAACAAGCAAGGTTCAATAAGGCGGAAGAAACCAATTCGATTACAGAGCTTTAATTAGCGCCCAACAGAGTAGGCGAGTGGTATCAGGCCATTCGTGAGCACTGGCACTTTCAGAATCTTCTACACTGTTCTGCTCACTTTTCCTCCGTGACCCCAAACTGCCCCTCGAAACGGAGTGACAGCTTAGACCGCCCACACAGGGTTTGAAGGGGATGTGGGAAAGCTAGCAGCATCAAGTGAGTACAAAAGTGTAATGTGTTTGACATTGTCAGATTCTATCATCAAATGCACAAGTCTCAGTCTGTGGCTTCTGTGCTGTTCAAAACATAAAGATTTAACCGGTGCACAATGTTTCCATCAGAAAGAGTCGGTGGTGTCCTTACCTGTTCTCAATCTGCTGTGCTCTGCATTCACTGCAAAAAGGGTTATTCAAGTTTTACATTGTTGCAGTATGTCTTTTTTTTTCTTAAATCATTTTGACATTGAATTAAACAGTTTCTTATTGGGATTTCTACTCATACATATACCCAACAAAAAAACATGTACACCTTGTACATTATTTAATAAAATAATACAATGGGAGGAGCAAAAAGGGAAAATAAAGTTTTTTTTAAATGAAAATGGGAAAGCTATTGACAAATATTTGACAAGGTCTCTTGGCTGACACTTTTAAGAGGGTTCCTACCTTAATGTTGGATCACAAGGTAAAAAAAAATATTAATATTGTGTGTTTTTATTATCTGGTAAATATATGCTTTTAAATCTGCATGTTGGTCGATTATATGATGGACAAGAGTTTTGCTGGTTGAGTTTATTAATTAGTTGGCTCATTAATTGAAGGGACCCAAAATGCAAGTCAAATTATTGTATTCAATATAAATAGTGATAGCCACTTTAATACCTTTTTAAAGCTCATGAAGATGTTAGAAATACCCAAAGGACAATGAATAGATACAGAAGACAATAAGGTAAAACATATTCACTTTTCAATTATCAAGAATTAAAATTCTAGATAAAGGGTGGGTTTATTGCATATTTGTATATCATTTTGTAGCTTCCCAGTGGTGCCTTATGTAGTTTAAGCCCTTAAAAAAACGTGTTCACGCGTGAGCTGGCGTAGGTTTCCGCGTGATGACGTCGGTTGGCATGGGCACAGCACGGAGAAGCAGACAGGAGTACCAGCACGGAGGCTAAGCAATGTACGTCTGTGGATGCCACGTTAGTTTGGATCCAAAAGTCACACAATAACGGAAACAAACTACAACTGATCGATGCAGCGGTAGACCAGCAACTGTGTACTGCGAGGTGAAATAAATGTTTTTGTCAAAGGAGTCTTGTGGCTTTGTAGAGCGTTGATAGGGGCTTCAGTTCCCCGTTGGAAAGGGCTGTCTGACGGCAAGTTAAAGCAGTGAAAATATTCTACTATGTAAAACGCTTTTTGACTCGTTTGGACTCGCATGGTTGAGTAGAATGTGTGACATTTTTGTTTTAAATAGCAAGGTTTTACCAAAGATGAATGTGTTAGTGAGCATACAACTAGCTAAATGAGACTTTGATTACACTGCACGAGTTATGTAAACGGATGTTTTCATATAGTTTTGCTGTCAGTAAACAAGGCCCCTGTTTACATAAATTCATCAAGACCGTTTTCCATTCCATTCACCGTGGAGGCATGAGAGAAACACAGAAAGTTTTACAAGCGGTCGTGTTGTTGGTGGCAGTATTCCTTTACGGTGGGTTACTCTTCTACCACAGAGCCTTGAGTTGAGTGAGCCTTGCATCGGGGGGGGGGGGGTGTAGCTGTGAAGTGCAATCATGGGTCAGGACATGGCTGTGTTGAATTGCTGGCTGCATTAGTTGCTGGAATGTGTGACGATGCCGTGTGTGATGTTGCTTTGAGGACACTATCTTCTCGTGACGCTCCTCACCGTCAGGTGTTACAGTCTCAAGCTATAAGCTCTATAGGTGAGATGAATTTAAAGATGAATAATCTAGTTTTAAGCACCTTTTAATCTTTTCGTCTCTCGGGCCTGTCAGCCACTCAGGCTGCATGAGGTCCGGGGGAACATCTGGGGATGTCTGGGGAAGTTGGCGGGGTGACCACGGCCCATTCGTCACCCCGGGGACAGCGACCAGACGTGCCGCCTCAATCTCACATCACTCCCCCCCACCCCTTTCCCTTACCTCCAGGGTCCCGGCAGACCCAGCTTGGACAAAAGGTGTCTACTCTTATTACATGACACATAACACTCTGAGGAGCTGTGAACAGAGGAAGGCGGTCTTGGGGCTGCACATCAGCGACAATAACAACCGGGGCCGGTAATGTGCCTGTTGGTTGAGCTATCAAAAAGAACAACAACCTGCTGGGTGTGGGAATAAGGCCTGACACATTGCTTTAGAGGAAACAGCTTAAGACAGGGATGCGGCTTAAAATACCACAGCAACAGAGACACCAAAGTGGCACAGGATCAGACTGATAATAAAGTCCTAAAGTTCTGCTTAAAGTGGCACATCGGTATGAAAGTGCTGAAAATACGCACCGGTTGAAAAGCAATAAACACAACGAAACAATACAAAGAGTTGTCAGCGGTATGTCTTTCATTGCAGGCGGATCGGTCTTGCTGAAAATAACTATACGGCTTCTAACAACACAAACCATCCCTGTCCAAACTAAAACCAACTGGGGCCGATGTCACAAACACACCAAGGCCTGTCCTCATATCAGCAGCTGCTGAGACTGTTGTAAGAGGAGGTAGCTTTTATTCTGTGCAAACTAGACCCAGTGGGCTTCATTAAACATCCTGCAACCAACTCTGTCTGAAATTTAAATGTTAAACATATACTCCCACACAATTACGATAAGGGATTATTTAGATAAACTCTGTTTATTGTAGCAATATAGCGGCATAACTAGTTGCCGAAAAAAAAAAATTATAATAAATCTGCATTTAAATGCTCTCAATGCAGGTGACCTAAATATTAGACTTTGAAATATGCAAAGCAAGATTTAACAAAACAAATGCTTCCAGTGGGCAGAAGACGCTTCGCCCACAATCCGCCGAATTACTCTTGCGATCCGCCAAACATTTCACTTCAGGCATTGTGTCCCGTAGCTTATTTTGTAAACATGAACCCGATTATATCTGCGGCGCAATCCTGGTGATTCACAGTGAATCAATTCAGCGGAGATAAGATAAAGCAGCGGCGATGAACTTAATGCAAATGAGGTATTTTGGGGCATAGAAGAAAACCAGCTGATTATGCAGTGAGCCGCCTCCCCCCGATGCCTGTTCCAGGAAGCCGCTGTACAGCAGAGATACATGAGCTGTGCTTCACCCCCAATCGCTCTGTGTGTGATGACATGATGAATGATCGCCTGGGGGTTGGGGGGGGCAGAGGAAAATGCAGCCAGGGCAGGTCTGACATGAGGGAATCATGGGATATACATGCGCTGGCTTTGTTCATGGGTCTCTTTTCCTTCTGTCCCTGCTGCCGGGAGCTCAAACACGAGGTCTTTGGATGGCCTCCCTCTAGTGTGATGTTTGACAGGTGGCAGCTCATTGTTTTTTTTTATTTCAGAGGCAAAGATCTGATGTTTTAAATCCTACTTAAATCGGCGCTATCTGACTTTTCTAGGCGCACAGGGACATATAGGCACACAAAGGGACGTAGAACACATGGCCCTCAGTGACTTAGCCGAGTGTGACGGGATTAGCGTGGCTCTGGCGAAACTTTACCAGAAACCACATGGATATAGCCTCTAATCTGTGAAGGTCAGTTTCTCTCAAAATAAATTACTCTCAAACGGCACACAGGGAAATCCAAACAAACACGTGTTCCTGTAAACCCAGCTTGATCAAGAACCAAACAACACAAATATTGTGAGTGAAACAATAACTACATCCAATTCTCAGAATCGCGAGCGTGCTGTTCAGAGATGACGCTGTCCGTGGTGCTGAAGGGGAGGAAGGATTCATCGGACCTCATGCAAGAAGAGTTTGGCATTGCACAAGTGTGATACTATTAGGCTATACACAATTAGAATTATACTTTAATTGGAATTGTTGCAGAGTCAAAGAGGATATGTCAAACTAATTGTGTAGGGTTTTCAAACTACAAATTGCTTCAAAATAATGAAATATGCAATCAAAAAAAAATTTGACTTAGATAATACCAATAAACTTAATTTGATATGACTCTTAATACAGGTCTGGACCACTCCTAAATTGTGTTCATACCTAAGAGAAAACTGAGAAAATTGATGAATGCAGCAAGTTTTCCTAAATTCCTCGTACAAGCCACTAAAGAACCAAACTGTTGGAGGGCTGTTTGAGACCCATTTGTTCCTCTTAAGGTACTTGACCTATTTTACTGTCTGTAGTGCATGTAACATAAAAATACAAAGCACAAATGAGACAGATGGCAATAGAATAGCATTTCATGCTTATAATTGTTAGATTCTAACAATAGTGTTAGAATCTCTGGCCATAAATTAGCCTCCATTTCATGAATAACTGTTTCAGAGAGTGCCATCTATTTTCATCCAAGCACAAATCAAGCTGCACATACAACAGTGCTGGTAATTATTAGTTTATTATGTGCCATTCACAGTTTGTGCAGGTGATGTAAATCGGCAATCAAATTAATGTTCTAGCATTGTTTTTAGAAAGACAAAATAACGAGGTTATATTGACACAATCAGGGACATTTTAACTGAATGAGATTGATGTAATATAAGCAAAAACCCTTCACTCCAAAGTCACACTAATAAATAAATGTTTAAGCCTCCAAAAAGCCTTGGAAAAAGAAAACACAATCAAGATTCCTTGTGCTCATCATGACTACGTACTGTATGCTATGCATCATTGCTGTAATGACAATGACATCCTGACATGAGAAAGAGGAGGAAGGAAGAAGATAACAGAAATTGGAAGATCAGTTTTTTGGCTGGAAGCTAATGTTGAAATTTGTCTTTTTCTTTTTGGGCCCTAACCTTCCTCTCACACAGATGCTCTGCACCAGAACTCAGAAACAGATTAAATATACATTCAAACGAGAACAGCATGTAGATCTTAATGTTCCAGAATGTTCCTCCACATTTCATCAGTCTGCGTTCTTACGATCAATGTGCTCTTTGCTAAACATCTTTAACGCCCCCATTGACTGCATTAATACAATTTCCCATCAATGCTATTATTAAATGTTCTTTTTTCACTGTTGTTCCTCTATTACTTAATCACCCAGAAGGCACACATTTCTGCTGGAGTGAACCGAGCTGAGCAGCTTGAAACGGTTGCTCGGTCAGCCGTGTTTTCAGTTTGACGAAAGTCTTAGTGAAAAGAGTCAAGGTCACACGAGGAAGTTCTCGCTGAGTGAATCAGCAGGGCAAACAAGAATGAGCTTCTGTTTGAATTAAACATTTACAAAAAAGTGCTCAGAATGCTGAGATCTCTAAAGATCCACAAAGGTGAAGTTTCACCGCTGCTCCCTCTTTTTATTCTGTATATCTTTTTCTACCAAGCAGTTCATCAGCACTAAAGATAGTTGAGCGGCTAAACACACTGTTTCGCACAGGGGACGTGGAAACGTGGGATTTAATCCCAGGAGAGTCAAAAGGAGTCCAACAAAGAACAACAACAACAAAAGAAAGGGATGTGACCAAAGAAAAATATAAATCAATGTCGGCTTTCATGTTAACAACTAAATATAGCATCTTACAAAAAACACACAATCTGTAAAAATGTGAACAAAAATGCCAAAATCATCCAACTGAACCAAAAATATCTGAAACATTGTAAAAGTCAAGTTTTGATGGAATTCGCAATTCATGCATTGAACTATATATATATTCTGCTTGTGCGTATATATTTAAATATATGTAGATGTGAGATATTTATGGCACACGGTTGAAAAAATACAGACCAATGTCCCGTGCGTTTTCCTACGAAAGCCAGCAGAACGTGTCATTTTCAGCTTGTTAAATACATCCAGTATTTTTAAAATAAACTTTCATCTTCACAGGAAACAACTCAGTTAGTTTTCGGCAACAACACTACTTGGTTATGTTTCAGAAAAGATCGTCTTTTAAGGTAAAATAACTACAAAACTGCAGTTACTGAAGTACGCACGTAACGTGAGAAATAAATTCACGTTAACTTCTCGTTTCACATCCTTGCTGAAAGATTGCTGTTTGTTGGACCCATCCAACTTGCTTAAGCGGTCTGTATGCGTGCTCGTTCATCATACCATGGATAACACAGAAAGAAAATGTGTCTAACAGCCTGGGAAGTCTTTCATTTGTATTGCGCAGCTCAGTCCTGACGTTGATCAGAGCAGACACTGAGGCCTTTCAGATGACGCTGTCCTTGGTGCTGAATTCACGGAGCGTCTTTGACACACAACTGCGAGGTAAAATTATTGTCGCAGTGATTCTTGTATGCAAAAAGCTGCCTTCATGTGGATGTTATTAACAACAAGCACCAATTTAGAATACTTACACTTTGTGCTAGTATGTAAATGTAGAAATACGGATATGTGTGACTTTAAGTCCTCAAGGTTGAAGTGCTCGAAGGAATCAAACCATTGTGGAAACAATGAGTATACCTTTGTCATGTTTGTCATGATGTCTTTCTCTGTCTGTCTTCTGTCTCTTTTGTTATCCAAGCACAAACAGGCAAAAGCACACATGCGCCCCTGCAAATGTGCAATGTGCAAACTCACAGCCCAACAGTATGGCCGGGGTAAGTTTGGCAGCGTGTACGCCACTGTGAAACTCCTCTTGTCTCTAGGCACCAGTTGAAATGACTGCCCCCTCATTAATCTCCCTGTCCACAGTGCAGACCTCCCCTAATTACAGCCATTGTTTGCCTTTGTGCTGGCACGCCCATTGAATTATTGATGGCTGCCCTGCCCCAGTCAGTTCCAAGGCCTCTCCAATGGACAGATACCTGCCAACACAACCCCCCCCCCCCCCCATCCCCCCCTCCGTGTCTCCAGTATGACAGTTAACTGAATTAATATTATGCTAATAGCAATTAGTTTTGTGCTGCAGTGCGCAGAGAGACACAACATCATTGCATGCTTTGTTGTGTAGGCATTTGATCACAGGGATAAATCATCATTTTATGTTATAAATGCATCATCAGGTGACGTCCCAGCAATTTTCCGACATTGCATTTCACCACATCTCAGAAGACATTATCGCTGCCATGCTCGAGTCTTCAAGGATCGCTCTTTAATTCGTGGGATAAACAAATGACCCTTTGAATTATTCAAATCAATTGGCCATCACTGACAATCATCCTTACCGCTCATCGCGTGAATTGATATGCTTCTGATGCACAGTACAAGTCACATCCAATTTGCGAAACCTGCCTTCGGTGGCCCATTATAACCCTCTAATGGCACGCATATATAAAATCCCTCTATCGCGACGGCAAAAAAAAGCAACTGAGACCAAACCAAATCCATGAATGATTACCCCCAACAATAAGTAAATCCGCAGAACTAAAATTCAATTTTCAGAAATCCCACAGTCCTACTGCTAGACGCCATTCAAAGCTCATGAGGATTTGGACTTAAGGCGACTTAGAGGTGATTTATGCAGTAACCCAAATGGCTGTTCTAGGAAAAGAGAGGCCCGGGCCTTCGGAGAGAGAACCTGTCTCTGTGTCATGACTCACTGTAGCTTCACTCCGCTACTGACAAGGCAGGGTGCCGCCTTGTATCAGATTGCCCGTGATTGTGCTCCACTGGGTGTTTCCAGAGTGCACACGCCCTTATAGCACGCAGTCGGGGCCGACCCTCTCTCACTGCTGGATAGAGAGAGAGAATAAAAGATGAATCTTTAAATGTCAAAACCATTTGAGATATCTCTGACATGGTTTAGAACAGTTCCGCTTGAGTATACCAATCTATGAAAGGTTTCTACAGTGTATCTCAGTGGACGTTACATCCTGTTTGGAAATAAAAACAGCAATATATCATGTGTTAAACCAATGACAGCATGAGCTCAGTTTAGGTCACAAGTGTCACCACTTTTGTAATATACCAAATAAAACTTCCCCAGATGATTGCACGAAGACAATTGTGTTTTGGTTTCACAAGTTTTGCATGTTTAAATATGTCATCTTTAAATATGCAAATTAGGCATTATCTTATCAAATATTTGCAGATTTGCATGAACTCCAAAATAAAAATCTGAACATTGGATGAAGCCAGGTTCATTATTTTTGTTTCATTTTCTTTACAAATAAGAGTCCAAGGTTTTGACAGAGGGAATTTGGGATATCTCCTTGTATCACTTCATAAATCAGAAAATACTGTCAACAGCCGTGAACTTTCTGTTTTTGCCATGTTTGTAGGAATACGGTATCGTATAAATCAGGCTATAAATGATATATGAACAAACCCCTCAGTGAAAACCTTCAGAACATAGAAAAGAATGAAAGTGGAAAGTTTGGTGAATGAGTTGAGTCTTTAAATATATATATATTGTTAAATTCCATACATGTCCAAGACACTACAGGTGAAGAGGGAAAACATTTAACTAATAGATATCCCCATGAGATTTCTACTTTCTTCAATTAGGCAATTTGTAATTGGCAATTTTTCTGAAAAGTTATGTGTAAATAAGCGAATGAGGCATTTTCTAATGGTAACTTGGTGAATTTAGAAGAAATACAAAGACGTGGTAAAGTGGTAAAATAAACCCCAACAATTGTATTTTGGATGTTTTTATATTTCCACTCGTCTGAAAGACGAAGGAAGCAACAATGCTCAAAATCTCTAAATTCACTAGCGCATGAAGAAACATTGTTTTTGCCTTTAGTTTCTCCCCTTAAAAATGTGTACAAGTGATGTTGTAATAACAAGACAGACAGGCAGGCAGTGTAATTTCAGTGCACACGGTCTTTCTTGACAAGTATTCATTTTCATAATAGTGTCCATCAGTAGGTGGTTCTTTTACAAACTGACATGTCTTTCCTGTCCAGCCCCACCACTGGCGTGCACATTACAGAATGAGGCGGCAGCTGTTTAAGGGAGCGGAAGGCTACATGTTTTGGGGGGAGTCCAGCATGCATGAAAAATAGGGTGTTAAATTGCCTCACTTGGAATTAGAGCAGGGTTTTTTGGCTTTGAAAATCCCATGCTTCATCAGCTGAGCTGAAACCGAAAGTGATGCAGCGTTTAACTTCACATATGTATTTGCTAAATCTGTCTATTTATATGTGTCCACAGATCTATAGCAGATAAACACTCAAACCTAATGCCGTGTTCACACCAAACGATTAACGCGGCGTGAAATATTCGCGCCATGTTAATTATTCGCGCCATGTTAATCGCGCCATTCGCGCCGCTGGTCTCGCCGGGGACTATTTGTGTTCATTCACGTGAATCGCACTGGATGCGCAGGAGAGGGGGCGTGGCTTATCGCCCTGGAAGCGTTCAACTGTCCATCAGCTTAGTACGTGTTGTGGAAGTCCCAGATATTCCGGGAAACTAAACGGCGTCATGTCTGGGTTCATAACATTGTCCAGAGGAGCTCCGTGGATTTCATCGAGTTGTATTCACTGTGTCTAGCGAGCCACACGTCGGCTGTTTACTACAGCTGTATGAACCCCAAATAAACACATTTGGCTGTGATTTAACGGCAATAAACTGACAAAAAGGAACTCCGCAATAACTAAGTAATGATGCCGATTTGTAAAAAGTCTGAATTCATGTTTAGTTAGTTCTCTACGGAAGACGACGAGCAAATAACTTTTAAAATTCTTGTTTTCTCAATGGATCTCGGATCGATCGATGTTAGGCTAAGCTAACATTGTAGCAGCTCCATCAACACTCACAATAACGTCATCTAGACGTAAATACGGCAGTGTCTTTTTCATTGTTTGTACCATATGGTTTACACACACACATTTATACACATAGTTTGGTCAGGTCTCTATTGATATGAGGTATCGTAGAACTCTGGGTGAACACAGACGGTTACAGTATTTGTTTCCTGATTCAACAACGGCAGGACGTCACTGATGACAAGAGAAACATCTCGACGCTGATAGGCTATCGCGTCGCAGCGTCACGCAATTCTTTTGGCGAAGTTGAAAAATTTCATCTCACGCGTTTGGGGCGTTGTGCCGATTGACGCGCATTTGCGTCAATCGCGCCACGCTGAACGCGCCATCGCAAATTCGTGTCACTCCAGTCTCATCACATTTGTGCATCGACTTTGTATGTAATCTACTCGCGCGAATAACTTGCGCCGTGTTTGGTGTGAACGCACCATAACTCCTTCCAAGGGAGATAGATTTCTCTCATCACTTTAAATTGATACAGAGGAAATTCGAGTGGATGCAGAATACTCATCAGAGAAAATTATTTAATGCAACATCGTATATGAGGCTGCATATTTAAAGATTAGTATGCAATGGTTGTCATTCTATTCAGTGTTAACAAAATTCACAATCTGGAATGTGAGAAGTTTGCTCATACTGACTAAACTCTTGCTGTACACTTTGTGTGTTAGTGTGTGTACACACCCGTACATCTGCCTTTCCTCAGAAGGAAACATTTTAGAAAACATTTTAGAAACCGATATTTTATACCAGTGAAAACGTATAAACAAAAAAATTAAAATTAAAAAAGTCAACAGTAGGAAACTCCCTATTAATTAACTTGGTGTGCATTACACACATTCATTACAAATTCAATTATTTCTTCTGTCCTCATTTCCTCAGCAACGCAGGAACAAAACAAGAACAAAGTGCGTTACAGCTCTTTATCATAACACTTCAATACAGGAGACACTGATATGAAAAAATACTGACATACCATGATGTATTGGATTTTTCATTCTGAAAGAAGTGGAAGACACTTTCTTCGGACTTTTATTAACTATAACATTTACTTACTTACAAAATCAGTGGCTCACATACACATTGTTAAAATTGGTGTTATTAGTCTTCACTTGTGCTTTGTAACACTCCTTCAATCCAGCGAGGACAGTAGGCCAGCCCAGGCTGATGATGGAGGGGACAGCAATTGAAAAGGCTTGTCAAGTGGCTTCAAAGTGCCACTTTCACGATGTGAATCATCACATCACCGAGGGGATCTTGATAGACTTGGAAATTAGCTGCATCTTTATTGTGGGCTCAACATTACAACAGCCAAAAGGTTATTTTGTTCATGTGAATCATCCTGGACAACAACTGTCCTTCAATTCCTCAAAAGAAGAAGAAGAAGAAAAAACCGTTCTAGCTAAAACTAAAAAAAAAATCCCACTTTTGTATACTCGAGGGGTTAAACCGATCCCCATGGCTTTATTGAAGAAAGTCAGGGCCATGCTTTTAAAATGATATCCTGCATTAACAATGTTGTTTTTGCTTCTGTCTGAAATAAATATGACAAAGGCTGTTTCAGATATCAGCCGGAGAGCAGTGAAGTGGAAAGATAATAATGAGAGCGCAACACAACGAGTTTCTCAAGTAGCAATAAAGTGTCACTTCCAGGACGTCAATCATCATCTGATCGCTGAGGGTCCTCAACAGAGCATGGGTGGTTTAACACCGCAGCTGCCGTGATGAATTTTGAACATCATGTTATGTGTTTGTTGTAATTGTACAGCATACAGTTAAGCCCTTTCTAATGAACCCCACTAAACCACGAGTCAATTACACTCTTCCTTCAGTGTTGATTCTCAGCAGTCCACAGAAGAATAGCATACAATAAAAGATGAAATCATGGTTTCATAACTGTTACTATATTCATACTCAATGTCACTGATGAAATTGTGTATGCTTTGAAAAGCAATTGTATAACAAATGTACAGTGATAAAAAAATATATATATATTATTACATAGATTTTGTGGATGGACCTGATTTGCGGTGGGGGTTGAAGCATTTTGAGTGCAACTGTATGTGTGTATGTATATATGCAGTATGTATATTTGTGTATATGTATATTTGTATATGTGTGTATATATATATATATATATTTTTTATTTTTTATTTTTTTTATTTATTTTAATCGATTATTTTATTTTATTAATTTCTTAGTGTATTTTTAACGTATCCAACGGTCTCACTGAGCTTTCTGTTATTATTGCCTTGTTTTTGCTGCTTTGACTGTCAAAGCACTTTGTGAACTCTGTTTTTAAAGGTGCGATATAAATAAAGTTATTGTTATTATTATTATTACTATTGATCTTAAAATTGTTATTCTCACAGCCATCACTAAAGTACGAAAACACAGAGAAAAAACATATTCAGTGATTATGGAAAGCACCATATCACTATTCATAAGGGACAATGAAATGCAGCACCTATTTATCTCTTATGGGCTGAAGGGGAAGATGTAGTGTTTGACTTCCATAAAGCTGAGGGATACAAAACACAGATATTTATTATTTTAAATGGAAGCAAAACTTGAAGTGTCCAAGACTTGTATTCCCTAGTATGGGAAATGTTTCTCACGATGCAACTCAATAGTATTTTTATTCAGACTCACCATGCCTGTCTTTCAAACTTCATGCCTCCAGGCTTAGAGGTCTTCAAGTCAAAGCCAATATATCTCTGTATTGGTCAAATATGCATACTATGCACTCACAATGTCTCAGTTTGATTGTGGCTGTATGGGATCTTTGTTTAATGTCGATTACCTTGATTCATGCTGAAAGTTTTCTGCTTATCTGTACTTTGAACAGTCAAATAAAGACAATACCACCAACAAACCAAAAAGAAATCTTCTTAAAATGATAGAAAATGTCATGAAGTGCTTCATGTTGTTCTGTTCGGCTGCAATTCTGTAGAACTGAGACAGAAATAGGAGTTGTAGTCATCTCTGGGAAGGGAAATCAAAGCCTCAATGACCTTTTCCAGATTTTTTGAGAAACACGGTCCAGGAATATTCCACAGTTGAAAGAAACAGCATGGGACAGCCCAAAACAGCAAAACATCAAAGCTCACATCACTGTGAAAAAAAACCCACCTATATTAATTGCTACTGGCTTTACTTTGGCAGACAGAAATTTGTGCCGAATCAATGGACTATTTTTGATTTGGTTTCATGTAGTTGCAGCAAGCTCTGCGACATCCATTACCTTTTTATCCGAGGTGCAGTTTCTCAGAGTCGTGAGCCAGCTGGAGCCTTGAAATTTTATAGGCTCCCATAACTATGTTTTCAGCATAATAAAAGTTTACAGTACGTTAGTGAAAATCCAAGTGGAGGCATGTACGTTGAGATTAAGAGAGGCCTAAAACTGAGCATTTCAGGACTACAGGTGTAGTGTAATGTCCCCTGAAGATACCAATAGTGACCAAAGACATTCTTTTGGACAGAGGACTATGAAACCAGTGAAAATATGTCCTTAAGAAAGATCATAAAAAGCCTTACTTTAGTTTAGAGTTGGGCAGTCTTTGCTTTCTGGTGCAACTGCAACTGAAGGTATTATAAGGTAACAATGGAGGGAGACATTTGATCCACTAGAAAATGGACTTTGGACCGATAACTTACCGTCTGCTGGGTTGTTTTCGAATGTCTTAATGCAGGTTTGGCAGAAGTACAGAATGGATAAAACAGGGAAGAGTTGTTTTGCTCACATCAGTTCTACTTCAGAGACAAAAGATGACCTGAAAAACTAATAGTCATACCGTTACATTGTGCCAGGGTTTCTGTTTTTGCAATCCTTTGATGATAAGGTGTACAGAAACAGAACAGCATGCACCATATTAGTTAATTAACGTTTCCTCCAAGGTCTCAGTGTTTGCCATCATTTCAGCTTCTCAAAACAAACTAAAGAATACCTTTATCTGGCATAGAGAGGTGAAGAATTTTGTTGTCAAGAAAAAGTTCATTTGATCTTTTTTTGTCAGAACAAATAAAAAAGTGTGTGATGTGATGGTTGTGAACCAATAATAATAGAAAACTTTGCACACAAAGATGCTTTTCACCCAGTCTTATGACCTGTTAAAAACAGTGCTTCAAATGCAAGTGTGGTCTGACCAGATTGTTCTTTAAAGAAAATCATTAATCTTTAAGTTATTTTTTCTGGCTACGAAACTTTAACCAGTGGCCCTGCTGATAGGGGAGTCTGATCAAATAAAACACTGATATGTGTCGTTCTGGAGAGCAGTAACAAAATAACGTATTTTGACGGGTTTTTTTTTGTGTTCATCATGGTTAAGACCTACCTCAGCGACCTCTGCCAGGGATATGGGTGAGCCTCCCCTAGGTCCTCAGGCGCTGCCTCCTCTGCAGAGGACATGTTGGTCGGGTTTAGGAGTTCCTCAAAGTGCTCTTTCCACCGCCCGACGATGTCCTCCCTCCGGGTTAGCAGTTCCCCCCCCCCTGCTGAGAACAGCCTGGGGTAAGCCCTGCTTTCCCTTCCTGAGCCGTCGGATGGTTTGCCAGAACCTCCTTGAGGCCAACCGAAAGTCCTTCTCCATGGCCTCCCCGAACTCCTCCCATGCCCGAGTTTTAGCATACTCCTTCGTGTCGAAAGGAGTCAGCTGAGGTGGTTCGGGCATCTAATTAGGATGCCTCCTGGACGCCTCCCACTGGAGGTTTTCCAGGCACGTCCAACTGGGAAGAGACCCCGGGGAAGACCCAGAACACGCTGGAGAGATTACATCTCCCAGCTGGCCTGGGAACGCCTCGGGATCCCCCATAATGAGCTGGAACATGTTGCCGGTGAGAGGGAAGTCTGGGTCGGCCTGCTTGACCTGCTGCCACCGCGACCCGACCCCGGATAAGCGGTGGAAAATGGATGGATGGATGGATGGATGGTTAAGACCTAACTAATTCTTTGGGCAGCAGAAAGATTCAGTTCTGTGATCAGATTCCCCCATTAGCAGGGCAATGCAATTTTTCTGTGCCTTCCAGGCAAACCTCCAGCTCTAACAAGTGAAGCCAATGAAGAAGTGCCTTAAACTTTCATTCTCTCGACTGGCCATCAGGGGGCGACTCCTCTCGTTACAAAAAGAGGTCCTATTGTATAGAAATCTGAGCAAATGACTCTACTTCTCACTTGATTTATTACCTCAGTAAACATTGTAAACATGAGTTCATGGTCTCAATCTCTTGTTTCAAGTCTTCTTCAATACAGCATGATGTTCATTTAGCAAACTATGGTCCATTTAGAGTCAAATAGATCATAAAGCAGGGTATGGTTTAGGGCGGGGCTACCTTTTGATTGACAGTTAGCTAACACAGCATTGTCCGGTCTTGTAGTTGTCCGTGTTTTTGTTTTTGAACTTAAACCCTTTCACAGTGTGGTTTTAGTTAACGAAAGTGAACTGTACATTTTGGTCACGTTTCCGCCCTTGATTGTACTTAGCTCCACCCTCTCGTGTCACATTTGCTTCCAAAAAAGAAGATGTTGACGTCGAGAATGCCAAAACTTAGGTTTTCAGTCAGTCAACAAACCAATGCCTGAAGTCATGGTGACTAGGTCCAGTTCAAAAAATAAATGTTTTCTGATGTGCAAATGCTACAATGTGATTAAAATCACTACTTTGTTAAGGTTTGGGGACTGAATTATCATGCTGAAATAAAAAAACAGTATTGAATTCCAACATTTTGTTGTCCCAGCCCTCCACACTGACCTTTTTTCTTAAAAATAACATCACCTCCCTTGTTCCTGTCAATAATACTACGGCCCCTAGGGCGTTGTCACTTAAATGTCAATATATGTCATTTTGGGGTACTTGCTCAAATATCTGGTAGAGTCTCTTTAAACCAAGTGTTCCCCTGCACTTTGTTCTCAGGTTAAAGTGTATTTTTCAGGCAAGTCGATGCCTGATATTCATCGAACAACGAATTAAACTCAACAGTTGTATTACTTTCTGGTCGACAAGCTGACTTTGGCTCCACCCACCCCCTGATGTCACCCCTAGTGGCAAGATACGTCATCGATGTCAATTGATGCTGTCTGTGCCGCCAGGGTAGCCAATCTGTCTCTCATCGTGTTCTGATTATTAAACTTAGCATTAAAGACATGGAGATAAGTTTGACAATGAGTGCTTAAAAAAGGAGAGAAAGACAGCAGACGATGGCTTTTCAAAATAAGCCACAGAAATAAGCCGCTCTCACGTCCTTAATCTCTTTCTGACGTTTCTGCAATAAGTAATTCATTATGCTGGATGACACTTTAGAGTTTATCAGCCGTGCATTTCTTCTCAACATTCCCTCTTAAACAACCCGAGTTTTATCATCGGACCATGAGAGGGGAACACTTATCTATACATTGTAATTGTTTTGACTTCAAAGTGGAGCATCAAAAACAATCAGTCATTAAATGAATTTAGAAGACGAAGGGGGAAAGCAAACGCAGACAATATTATTCTAAGTCAAGGTTATGAATACACTATCAATAATGATGAATGGAAAAAAGCTCAATAGGATTTTGAAATCAGACGTATGACTTGTAGACTGTAGGGATTGATGTTAAAATATGATCAGATTTTGTTTAATCAAAGCCAGTAGTTCAGACGCATCATGAATGATTTCATGATGTAGCAGTGGGGGGTTTATCTACCGGGACAGTCGGCAGAGCAGAGTCATTTTATCATTCATAAGGACATCCACTGACTCAAATCCAGTGTAATTGATGGAAAATATTTGGTGAAGCGCCGCAAATTAGATTTGTTGATCTTTGCTACTCCGCTAACATTCAGCAGCTGACCACGGTTGGTGAAAATTCATTTTGGGGGAATTTTGAAATGGAGGATTTGATTGATGAGTCACAGACACTTTATTATTTTGTAAAACATGCTGCAGGGTTTAAAGAAATAATCGATGTCTTCTTTTTTTCTGCTGTTAACGTCGGCTACTGGTCTGCTAATATTCATGTACAATTTGAAAGTGGCAGATTCTTGAAACTTGCTCAACTTGTTAGTTCATAACAGTAAAACCAGAGAATGCATTTTTAGCAAAAGTTTACTTGTAATTGTATGAGATATTACAATGCACAGTTTTCATATAAATTTGGACCACAAAAAGATACGACCTAACCTCGATTTAGTTTCTTCTTCTGTTTTTTTTCCATAAACAATTAAAAACGTCTTGATAAACATGTTCTTTTATTATAACAAACATGGACACTGTGGCTTATTTGGAGTCAGTTCTACTTGCCGTCCACTGTGCACCACATGTGTATTCATTCACGGCTTAAAATAGTCCCTAACAAACTCACCATTTATCCCTCTTTAAAAAATATTAAGTTTAAAATAACAGGGCCCACCTGTTGTAGGGAATTACTGAGCCTATTTCAAACAAATATCAACAAACAACATTTGAAGGCTTACGTCTTCAGCAGGAACCAGGTGCCACAGACCGGAAACAGATGTTGGAAAGAAGGCAAATTGTTTGTTTTAGCCTTTTCATGTGATATGTAGACTGCAAGAAGAACAAAAAAAACACTAGCCTAATACTGTGAACTGCTTACAAAGCAATGATAATATAACACTGACAAAACTCAAAAAGATTTCAGCAATCTGCTATGTGTGATTTTCATACCATATGGAAATGAATGGAAACCAATGGCTCCCTTGAACAGTGAGATTGTTGTAACTCACACAGGCTCAGCTCTCTACTGGTCTCTATGGATAATCCATATATGGATGGTTTCATTTGCCGTCAAGAACCTCTTTGTCCCAGCTTTATCGCTAAGATTGACCTTCATGATGCAAGTTTCAAGTGCGTCAGCACAAACTATGCAGAGAGCGGTATTCAGCAGCCTGCCCGGCCTTCCGAGCGATGTCCAAGATTCGACGGCAGCAGCAGTGGTATTATTTAAACGCTGCGGCGAGATGATCGGCTGTGTCATTTAACCTGCATTACCAGTGAATGATAATCTAACACTGACACAAATCACACACATTTCAGCACTCTGATATGACATTTTCATACAATATGAAAATTAATGGAAATCAAAATGACCAAAACAGGTCATCATTATACTATATATATATATATATATGTTTTGTAATTAAGAACTTAAAACTTGCTAAACACGCTGATATGCTGCTTTGAAGACAAAGAGGAACACTGCTCATTGAGGCCCACCTGGTTATTTGTGTAAACATAAAGTTGTTGGTTATCCGGCCCACTCTCAGATCTGCACAGCTAACTCAATATATTCTCCCTTCTCAGCTATATATCTGTATTGGCACCTTGCCCGTACTACATATCTGAAAATCAAAAGGCTCTCTCGGCTGTGGATACTGGTTCTGGCTTTGCACCTCCTGCCTCCAGCCTATCCCTTGGCACAGGCACACAGGCAAGTGTGTGGTAATTTAATGCTTGCTGCCCAGGCCCCTGTGATCCTGTGGGAGTGCCTGTGCCCCTGTAAGTGAGGCTGAACGCTTTATCCCATGGCATTAGTCGTCCATGTTTGAGTTAATACCCTAGAGTAGAGCTTCTATTCAGAGGCATTAGTGTCTGACACTCTACAGCTCATAATGGGGGAGGCTCTCACTTCCTCCTCTTGCCCCAACACTCCCCCAAACTGTTCTGCGTCGCATCTCTCCCGTTGGCAAACTTACCTCATGCAGGGTACTTTCTTCAGATGGAAGAGACATGATAAAGGTACGCCGCTGGTTACCTCTGATTTAGGAAAGCGCATCCGTGACACATGTCATTTGTATTGTCAGACTTTTTAAAGGAGATCTATGGAGAAGGGAGTTGTGCGGATGTGTCATTTTAAAAATAAGCTTCCCTAAATAGTTACTGTAGATTTTAGCTTGTTACTTTTTTCTAGTTGATTTTTGTAATGACATATTTTTTTATTAAATCACAAATGTCAATTGAAAGGTCATCAGATCATAAAAAAAGACGGTCTCACATGTTAGTAGTATTTAACAACTTGCAACTTACGTTTTGCATGTGAATGATTTAATACACTAAAGCATTAGGATTTTCATGATCTGCAACATTTTCATGTAAATACGGTAGAAGTCTATTGTACCACCACCAACACACATACTGTTCCAGCACTCAGCGCTCACACACACACCCCACCACATGCACAGAGATTTGAATGTGATGTTCAAAGATTATACAATTGTTTGTGTCATTATGGTAATGAAGGACAAACAATGTCTCCTGTCATCTAAAGCAATTAGTGTAGAAAATCCCTGTGCTTTAACCAATTCATTCTCTGTTTCTGCAGAGCACTCCCAGATTTATTAAGTGTTTTATCTTCATTTAATTTATTCCAACCTTCGAGATTATATGAACTGTTGTTTCTACGCACGGTTGCTAGCGACGGGAATTTTGTTGACGCACTGTATAAACAAAACACACAACCACGATAAAACCCTGCTAATGTGAGGATATTCACAACGGTGTGAAGTCTATGGTGGATGCTTCTTCTTTTTTTTCTGCCTCCCACAAGGCCGATAGCATTAACGTGTGCAGATAAACTCCCTGACCTGTCGCTTCATGTTATCGCATTCACAGCCTGTGCACCAGCTTCACAACCTGTCTCCTTATTCTCCTGATAACCTCAGGGCTGACAAAAGCTATTGCAGTATGGTGTTGCACTTTGTGAAAGGGATGAACTATCAACAATGTCCTTCATGTTCCTGATCATAAACTGAGTTCGGGAAAAGCACCTATCGCAACACATTTACTGTAATACTGGTATATGAATGGAGAACAACTCAGCTGAGTGTTCTTTGGTCACATTTAATTAATCAATGTGAATGATTTTTTATTATTATTTCACTATGTTTTATCTCATTAGGTAAAGATTTTGAAGATCATGGTCCAACTATTTTCTGTAGTTTACCTCCCCTTGTGTGTCTTGATTGGTACCCTGTTTGTTTTTTGTGTGTGTGTGTGTGTGTGTGTTTATCTGGACGGAGCACTCCGTCACACACCTGTTGCCAATCCACTTGCACACCTGCGACTCATTCACTCATCAGCTCCTGCAGTAGTATGAAGCTCAGCCTTAGTTATATCAGATAGACCAGCGCTGCGTTCCAAAACGCTTGTACTGTTGCATTCAATTGGGATTTAGGCCCAATCCCAATGCCTGCACTCACCCACTTTGAGGCGTGTTCCTGCAAAGTCGACAAGGAATTAGGGCTGTCCCACTGTCAAAAATCCATTCTACACATCAGTATGGGAGTTTTGGGGAATTTTGATTGAGTTGCTTGACCACCAAAAAAGAATTCTATCAAGGTTCACTTCAACGTGCACTGAATGAGAGGGGAAAGAAATCCACACAGTTAAATAGAACTTTCCTCGGGAATCACTGATGAAACTTCCGAGCAAGTCCAACAATGTGGATGCTGAGTCTTTGGTTTAAACATAAGTTGAGATTTTTCTGTCTGTCTTCAAACAATACTCACATTTGTTTTTGCATATTTGGTGCTTGCAGTCACCAAAAATGCTTACAAAATACATGTGTAGGCACGTGAGTATAGTATTAAAGGTCCAACCAACCATTTACTTAATCAGAGTTTTGCAACATTTGAAAAAAAGTGTTATTGCAGTTGTGGGGTTGTTCTAATAAACAGCTGATAAAAACCACAACCACAGAGTCCTGACGAAGCCGAATAGAACAGGATGCGGGTGTTAAAGGCTTTGAACACCCACACAGGTGTTTTCAGCTACTCTGCCTGATTAGACCTCTTCTTAATAATGCATGCGTGTGTATGGACTGTAATTGATTGACATCTTCCTGAGTCTCCTGTTAGCCGTGTTGCACCTGCTAGGGCAGGACAAATTACATCATTGTTATTGATAGATGTAGATTTGTAACCTAATAAATTTGCATCAAAGCTCTGGCCCACCTTCAATGTGAGCTGAGATCATCAGACAGAGTAACTGAAAACACCTGTGTGGGTGTTCAGAGCCTTGAAAATGATTTTGAATAACTGCGAGGATGTTTTTCTTAACTTTAACACTGAGTTTTGTTGATTTTGCCCCAGATTTGTAACTTTATAAAGAAATACTCAACATTTAAAACCACCTTTAAGAAAGAAAATGTGATTGTGTCGATGTGTGTTTTTGTGTGCGTGCATATGTGTGCACGTGGGTGAGTGCGAGAGTTAGCGTGGGCTTGTGTTTGTTAAGTCGATATTGGTTTACACACCTGCATTAACTCCTAAACAACAGTAATGCATGCAACACACTACACCAACAACTTTCAGGTTATCGGCTGACTTGCTCCACAGACTTCTGAACAAACCGCATGTTTGAGTGTTAAAGCTATATGCCTCAGTACGACCAAGCGTATAAAAAAAGGACACTCGAGAGACCTAAACCAGGTGAGCACACTGAGAATGGCCGTTTGTCATACACAGGTTCCTGTTGGAGCTTAGCAAGGACAAAAAGTCTGATTCATGTGCAGATTATTCTGTCATTAACGGCCATTTCAAAAGCTGAAAACTACCCAACACATAAAGGAGTGGAAATATGAATCTGGACCGGTGATCTCATAACAGTGACTCGTGCACCAGCCCCAGTGTTGTAAATGTGCAGGTTGCATATTGTCATCTTGAAAGTCACGAGGTGGCATATTAATGCCGATGTAAGAACAGGGTTAAACACTTAAGACTCTGAGGGATTACGTGCGCCCTTTTGAAGTAGATATGAGAAGTCCTTTTTTTTCAGCTTGTCAATTGGCCCATAATGAGCGACACGGAGCGCACGGGGGTTTGACCACACACTCACCCTCCCAATTACAAGAAGACAAAGATTGTGTAATACACTTAGTGAGAACGGACCTCTGTCGCCCTCACTTATGTCAAATTTATTATTGACCTCAAAGTGGCACAGAGAGGGCGCTACATGAAAGATGAACTGAATTAATGAACACAACAAGGGGTAAGATTTGGGATGAAAGGCTTTGTTTTATATTAAAATGAGAATTAGGTGGTGTTGGTGAAGGTTTTTAGCCTGTTTCACATCTTCTGTGACCTTAAAGCAGCGCTGGACTGGGACAAAGAAAAAGCGGCCCTTGGCATTTTGGAACCAGACCGGCACAATCGATCGCACACCGCCCATTGTCACGCTCCGTGCCACTCCATAAAAACACTAAAGCTGTGTAATGGGTAAGAGAGAGGGAACATACCTTCAGAAAGTATCGTTGCGAGATTGTATACTCCACTTTGATGAACGGGGCTGTTCAAAAAGAATGAGTTGCTGAGATGGTTCATCCAATCCCCCTCAAATATGTCTTGAAAGTGCCTCTCCTTTCAGTGTGAACAGGCGGCTTTTCAGGTGGTTCTGTGCAAGAAACTCTCTGGCGGGGCAGGTTACATTGTGCCACTCTTCCATCATATACACTTATTTCTTGCAAATTACCTCCCCGATTGTTAACGATTGTTAACGTGTAGTGAGTCATTTTAATGAAGAATTAGGCTTCTTGTGCGTTTTGTCTCAGAGTCTGTAATTAGCTATTAATATATAAAACCACGACGATTCCTGACCAATCAGAACTTTTGTAATTAAGAATTATTAGACCTTTTATTTGTTTTTGTTTTTTTTATCTGGTGACACCTTCACTGTTAGCCAATATGATGGTTGATGTAAATAACGATAATTCAACAATTCTTTCATTCATTAAGCACATAAACATCTGTGGGAAATTCTACGCTTTCAGTGGACGGTGTTCTCCAGAGTAACCCGTCTAATGAGGATCTCCCCCGTCTCTGCAATCAATGCAGCTCTTAATGTGTTTTGTCGCACACTCTCTGTTGGGCAAGACAACTTCTCAGCTGAGCGCACCCATACACATTCAAGTGTAGGCAGGCCTTTTACAGACAGATGACACGTTTCTCTATCATCACCACCAGCCCAGTGTCAATTTAGAAAAACAAAACAGGCACATCTACTTCTGTTATGGGCCGGTCTAACAAAAAAAAATACGGCTGTGTCGGCCGACTGGGAAAACCCCTGGTCTGCCAGATGGCCACTCCACCACTGCCTCAAAGGTGTACAAGAGAGAAAAGTGAATATGATGACGATTGACCTTGACAGCCAGCAGTTGCCAACATAAACAATGTTGTTCCCGGGTAAAAGCTTGATGTTAACTAGCACAGGGTTGAATCACCTCCACCCAGCCATCAGTAAACAACCTTGAGCTGCATTCAGAAGCCTTCAGCAGAACAAAACTGCACAGTAATATCTCTCCTCCACCTTGTATGCAGCTATTACCATGTATAGTGTGTCCTAATTAGTATCTGCCCTGATAAGTGTAACTCATTTCATTACCCTATTGTGTGTCTGATAAAGATCTTAATGACTAATACGTCACATTTGAAGTGTTTTACTTCCAGCGATCTTCTGTAGTTTTGAATATGAATCAACCGGTCCTGACAAAGACCTGGACTTAAGCTCAGGCTGCTTTAAAATGTCATTAAATCTATTGTTGTACTTTTATTTAACCTACTGTTATGTGAAATGCAGCATTCAGAAGCCAGTTCAGAAAAAAAGTAAATAACTGGTGCAATTGTCTGCTTGGTCGCCCCATGCAGCTCTTTGCTCTTGTTTTGGTATTTGGTTAAAAAGCTGTGGGCGGAATAAGTCGACAATTCCGCATGAAGCAGTCTGCTACAACACCACCACCACCTCACACAATTAGCGTGTTAAGCTTTCCCTTATCCAAGAGGACTTGCTGAGATCAAAATCTCCTTTGCAAGAGAGACCTAAAACTAATTACATATATGCAAGACCAAAGCTAGAAGACTCAGTCACACAAAACTATCATCACACACACACACACACACACACACACACACACACACACACACACACACACACACAGGGACACACTTAAACACTGATAAAAGTTTAAACACAAAGTCCCTTGGAATAATTAAACTCAAGTCTGTATTGTTGATTCTGCTCTACCAACTGTGTGATTTATTGACCACACTGCATCTATATCATAATTGCCTGTCGTTTTGTGATTAATAAACACTAAACACTACAGCTATGAAGAGATTAATGTGAATTTGACAGCTTACTTGAGTCTACAAATGTTTATTGTTGGTTTGTTTTCTTTTTGTATTGCTTTTTTGGGTTGGGGTCACATTTTCTTCTAAACAACAAAATAAACTGACACATAATAAGGCAACATAAAGCTGACAGAGAGAAATACATTGGATATATGTGTCGGGGGCTGGGTGGTGGAGTTCATGTCAGTAGAGCATGTGTTATTAGGAAATGGACGTTGTAGCTCTGATACATTTACAGTTTTTCTCAGTTGTTTACACGCTAATACTGGTACTTGGAAGACAATGACCACAGCCTGCAACTCGTGTACCAAACCCCTGAACCAACTCTACTAAAATGCAAACACGTTTCCTGCTATGCACTCAGATTAATGGTTCTAAAGCACACTTTTTTTTTTCCATAGCGCAACACACAATTCTCTAAAATGTGGCAAAAACTTAACAAATAAAATATATTGTGCTAACATGGAACAATCTTTCATTCAACGTGCCAAACTTCAATTTAAAAAGGACCACAGGTGAGCTCTTCTGTTTTGGAGCAATGGATAGCAACATTGGAGAGAGGCATAGCAGGAGTGAGTGAGGAGGATGGGGAGGAGGAAAAAGACCAAGGAAGGCCTTAAACTCTGAAGAGATTTAGGCCACTTTGGTTGACCATGCTCTCATGATGAGTGAGGATTTGTGTGTAAAGTTCTAAGAATATGAGGTTTTAGAAAACGTGTTTAAACCGTTGAGATGAACTATTGTTTATTCAAACTTCAGTTGTGATTGGTTGTGTTTCCACAGGATCTACCCGTTACAGGTACAGATTAGGGCCCAGGGTGTGGTTACAGGCCCACAGGCCCACATTTGTCTCCATTCTCCAGAAGCTGAGAGACAACTCACCAGAGAAAAAAAGTCCTGATGAGCTGTTGGAAAAGATGAGAGCAACAACAGAGTTAGGAAAAGAAAAAAAACTGGCATCATTCTAGCCGGCCAGGGAGCACATCCACACTAGGATGCTTTTCAGCAGAGCAGACTCACTGCAGGTAATTTCAAACTGGTGCTCAGAGTAGCAGGCAGGGCAGTGTCACCCATGTCTGTGCTGAATGATTGCTGAATGATTTATCAAGTTGCCAGTGGCAGTTCAGTGGGGCATCGCACCTGAGCGAAATGCAAAAAGGGAGTCCTCCTGGTTCCGGGAAAAAAAAAACTGCGACTGCAGTCGTCTGGGATGTTTGGAGCATTGCCTGATGGTTTGATAAGGGACAATGGGACGCCGCAGGTGAAAAGTACCTACAGCATGAAATGTAGGGTTACGGGGTTGCCGAGGACAAGGATGACTGCAGCTCACAGGCGGGCATATTTGTTATTTTTTTCCCTCAGCCAATTTAATCTCTCTTACAGCGCGGGCCCACAACATTTTTCGATCTGAAAAGCATAACCTCGAGGCTATACTTAGGAAGTATCTTCACATGAAGCTGCACTTTAGGGAAGATGCTGTCAGCGAGATTTCATAATGTATCCAAACAATTGTTTCTTTATTGAAGAAAACACACAGCAAAAACTATGGATGTACCGATTTTAGTCCCGATAGCGATACCTAGGCTTTGGGTTCCGGCCGATACCGAGTACCAATCCATATGTTTAATTTATAAACTATGTGCCTCACTATAAAAAAAGTGATTGGGATTATTCGTTTATGATTTAGACAACATCACACCTGATTTAAAGATTGCTTTACTGACTTTGTAAATCAAAATATAAGAAATCGATACACGGATATAAATGTACTGAAATGTAATTTATTCAAATAATGGTCACGGAAACCCAATCAAGCAGATTGAGTCACTGTTGGACCAATATACGATATCAGTATCGGTGCATCTCAACAAATAACCTTACTGATCTTGCCCTTTGTGACAGATCACTATCAAATGGAAGCCAGCAGAGTTCAACATCCAATTGTAAATTGAACTTTCAACAATCTACAACAAAATGCAATCAAAGTCTGCAATCTGAACATCCTTGAAGATGACTCTTCACGCATAATGAGGCAACACAGCTACCATTATCAATAGACCTCCCTTCTTTTGCTGATGTTTTAACTTGCCATGGTGATACATTTTACATCCAAAGTGTTTCATATCCAGTGCGGGCTTCACAGAGCTGCAGAACCCAGAGGGCTTATCATGTGGCTCTCCTCATTAAAACATACACTTCATCTTGCTCATGCAATCGCTGTTAAAATAGCAAAGCAACATGAAGCAACTCCCAGTCATCAGACAATTATTCACATTTGCATTCAGTTAAAATGCATAAAGGATAGTTTTTTTTTTAATTCATTTTTTGTTGAGGAATTTCAATACTTTCCATTTTGAAACACAGGAGCGATTTTAATTGCACCACTCAAATTCAGTGAATGTATCCAAAAGCGTATAAAAAGGTGGTTTTACTGGTTCATTTACATTTTGGTTTTATTGGGTTCAGCAAATGAAACATCAGACGAAAATCCATCTTGTCACACTTCAAGTAATGCATTTGTGTCTGAACCACCAATGAAAGAAATTACAATTGCAATCTGATTGGGGAATAAAAAGTGGATTAGCCCGAGAAACACAGGACTGTTCGAAAACATTTCAGCACCATGGACAGAGACACCACTGGGTTAGTCTTGGAAACACAGGACTGTTCGAAAACATTTCAGCACCATGGACAGAGACACCACTGGGTTAGCCTTGGAAGCAAAGGACTGTTCGAAAACATTTCAGCACCATGGACAGAGACACCACTGGATTAGTCTTGGAAACAAAGGACTGTTCGAAAACATTTCAGCACCATGGACAGAGACACCACTGGATTAGTCTTGGAAACAAAGGACTGTTCGAAAACATTTCAGCATGGACAGAGACACCACTGAGACATGATTTTGTATAATTGCATGTTAGTGTAAAATAAATGTTGAGAAGGAGTATACATGATATAGAATATACACACTTGAAGTTTTTGGGACACGCTTGACTGATTTAGCACTATGGAGAGAGACGGACGGACAGATTGTGTTTGAATGTTTCAAGACCACGGAGAGACACTGTGTCCCAATTCAGTTGTTGGATTCTCCGAAGTTTGCGTTTCTAGACCAAACAAGTCTTAAAAAGTCCAGTTTGCATGATTGCAAAGGCTGCTTCAAACACGTCTGAAAAATCCAGCCTTCTGTTGTTAGAATTTGTAGAACACTGCTGGTGTGTTTTTTTTTATTTTTTTGCAGCCAACAGTATTCCATAATCCATAATTAATGGAGGAGTCCCAGTTAACTTATGACAGCAGAATATACTGTATATGCATTCCGTTGGTCATGAAGTTTTGGATTTTGACAAAAAGCTTGTCATAATAACATTATATTACATTATGCGTTATGACTTCATTTGTATATGTACGTATATATATGTGTGTATGTAAATATGTACATTTCATTTGTATTTATTCTTATTTAAAAATGTATTTATAATGACAGATTACATTCTTATTTTTCCCTATAACACATTTATTCCGTGCCACTTTTATGTCATAATACCACTTTCCATGATAGTGGTGCTGTCACTGCCCTTTCACCCTTCGGCCAATCACATGCTTCCTGCCTCTTATCTAGCAAACTTAATAACTGCTACCAGATTTATCCAGTTAGCATCTGTTAGCTAGAGTAACAACAAACGTCATACTCGGCATCCCAGTGAAGCAACACTGTTAATTATAATTATAGTTTTGATTATATAGGTATTCCTCAGAAAAAAACACACACACAGCTCTGTGAAAACTAAGTAATTAGCTCATAAACTGTCCCAGCTAGTAAGCTGCCTATGTTGATAGCATGAGCAGCCTTGCTAAGCTAAGGCTTAAAAGCTAGAAAGTTAATGTCAACCATGTTCTCTTCAACCCAATTTCCTGTGAAGATGGAACTTTAGTTTGAAAAGATATGCATAGCATGAGCAGCCTTGCTAAGCTAAGGCTTAAAAAGTGCCGCTAGAGAGGTACGTAGAGCGTCGTAGTTTGAAGATCAGGAGCACTGACCTAAATCTAAATGAAGGTTAGGTTAAAAGATGGCTGTGGTCCAAGCAAGAGCGCTAGAAGTAAAGGGGTGGGACGTAGGAAAGGGGCAATGGGTCGTTCGTTTGTAACTTGATGGCAGACCAGAATAAAAGTTTGTTGTTGGGTTTGAGTGCTCTTTGCAGGGTGGTGTCTGTACTCTGCCAAAGATAGTTTATGACGTAAGAGAAGCTACACCGCTGCTCTGCCAGTGGAGTGTTTTTGTAGTCCCAAGAACTCCAACAGAGTGATAAGTCTACGGATTCTTTGAGTGAATTTCACACTATCTAGTTAAACGTTCATCTATATCCTATCAATAATTAAATGTCATCCACTTTATAGTTGAATCAGGACCTTCATTATTTAGATCTAGTTAAAACACTGAGGGGTATCTGAAATACACAACTTTGTTTTTGACTAAATAGCAACCTTTTGCTTAAGTTCAGCCTCTCTGATGCCTGCTGTGCGCCATAGGAGCATCAATTATCGCTTTCAGAGCGTTTGGGCCTTTAGAGCTTTATAGGAACAGATTTCTGCCAGGCCCTGTGTTACTTCAGGCTGCTATAACCGCTCGAGTGCTCTGTGCTCATAACTCCAAGCCCCCATCTCACAGCAGCAGGTTGCAGAGTTCATAAGCAGTGCGCCGCGCAAACACAAGTTGGAACCCCCTAGAAACTCAAGACTCTGTGGGAAAGCACTCCAAGGGCAGCCAGCTCCCGACCGCTGCACAAACACAGCCACCTCCTCCAGGGAGCTCCCGGCTCGCACAATGAGGTCTGAGCATGTACAGAAAACCTGCAGAGAATGAAAGAGGTGCAGGGGGGGGGGGTGCTAAAGCCAGCACAAATTAGGGAGTACTGCATGCGGAAGTCTGCAGAAACATTGCACCCGTACCACATCATAGAATAATGCATTGCTCCAAAGTCCTCCATACGCTGGACAATCAAAGGCCTGGCAACATATTAACATTACACTTTTTTTAAGAAATAAAAAAGAAATACGTGGAGAGAAAAACAGAAATAATTATTTAATTGAATGCATGTGTTAGTAAACACGGTTTTAGACAAGCACCAGAATTAGAGCACCATGGATGACTAAAGTTGAGTCTTCTTTCTGCTCACCTGACAAAATCGCATCCAACGATCACACAGCACTACTCTTTGTACCCAGGTCAACCATCTGTAGGAAGACAAACGTTCTGGTAAAGCTAGGCAGGTAGTGCAGCAGGACAGGAACTGTCGGTTTGTCTGAGCCTGTTAGCAAGACACAGCTGTCTACAGTTGTATACAAGGGGGTTAATGGGCGCCTTTGGGCTCCGGTTCGCATGTCGAAGTGTCCTTGAGCAAGATACTGAACCCCAAATTGCTCCTGAGGGCTGGGCCATTGGTGCCATCGCTGTGTGTGTGTGTGTGTGTGTGTGTGAACAAGCATCAGTTTGGACGCTGATGGGCAGGTGGCACCTTGCACGGCAGCCTCAAGCATCAGTGTAGGAAAGTGTGTTTGAACGGGTGACATTAAATATGTAAACATAGACTGGTGAAAAGCAGCTAAGAAGCTGCAGAGTCGGGTGTGGATTCTCGCTGGGCTTTGCAATATGAGGGACCCTTTGCAAATTTAGAAATATAAAAAAAATCATGTAAATTGTTTGTTCATTGACAGAATAAGATACTATAAACCACCAAGTTTCTTTCCACAAATATGATATCTTAAGTGTTTTAGAGCACTGATATGATTCCTGTTTCAGGAGTCTGACCCAGTTTTTCTCACTACGTATCTTCCTGTCTGTCCGGCCACAGAGGCACACTGGAGCTGCTTGACGGAGATTTACACCCACCCCCGGGCTTTTACAAAAGGAGGTTGCACTTTTTCTAGCAATAATAAGGATTGCCCTCATTCCAGTCTGAATACTCCGGAGGAGGAGGAGGAGGAGGAGGAGGAGGAGGAGAATGTGACGTTAATTGTGATACGATATTTAAATTAAGCGAAGCAGGCCCTATAGAACGTACACCTCCATGCAGTCAAAAGTCATCTTATAATCATTATGAGCTCTCACCTCTATGGATTAGTCTTTTTCCAAGGGCGAGAAAGACGTGGCTCCCACACAGTCCCCAGTGGATCCCTGAACACACACGCACACGCAAACACACGGCCCCCGCGAACACGCATCAATAATCCTGATCTTGAATAGAAATAAGTGCATGTGTCATGCCGCGTTTATAGAGTTAGGTAAACAAGCGCACTTTAAAGTGGTCAGTGAGAACGTCAAGGTCACCAATAACAGGTATGGTGCACAGCAGGTGCAGGGTCCAGCCACTAAACTCTGAGCCTTACATACATAGCTCATACGTGTTTGGACTGCAGGCCTTAAATACTGAGGTGGAAATAATCCACCAACACATGTGTATTCAGGTGTGGCACTGATCGCCTTGATTACATGCTTCAACCAATACTTCAATACCTACAAACTCCATTCCGATTGATTTTCTGAAGCTCTTGGTTTGCACTGTGAATCTTTGCAGAAATGCCACGCATAAGCCCCGATTGGTTATTCTTGAGGTACACCTCGGGTTAACATACAAGTGTGTGCTTATGTGTGTGTCCTTCGCGCTGGGAGAGCAATGTCTTACTAGAATTAAACCTGACAGGGTTATTTAATTTAGGTGCTGTGGGTGAACCAATAAAGATGGAGCGGGATGAAATTAATAGAGGAGATTCTTTCTTCCAGATATGTCCGCCAGAATTTTCATTAGCGGAGGAGGGGACAGGTAAAAAAAACTGTAATGGGACTTCCTTTGCTACCAAAGTTCACAGTGTGCTCTTTTCTTCCCAAAGTTCTTTGTAAATAGTCCAGTTGCTTTACCTGACTCTCACTGTTTCATTACAGTATATTGACATGATTATTGATCCCACTGTATTAGATATTGAATCCCAGAGGACTAAGGAGGATACGTTTCCAATAAGAGAATGTCTGTCAGGATCCCTATCAGACCAGACACCTCCCATGGCCACACAGCTGCAGACACTTCAGCTAATCGCCTCCTGCGGGCTGACACACCAGACCCAGATCCTACTAACGAGATCTGGGCAGTATTTGAACCCTGGTCCTCCAGACCTGTGTTCAGTCCGTACAGTCTTGATGCCGAACCCGCTTCAACCCGGTACCGTCTTCTGCCTCGAGTACCTGTTAATCTGCCTTCCCTCTGGTGTTGATCCACGGGAATAACACCGTCGATCTGCCTGCAGCCCTGTGTTGGACCAAGGGATCCACACAGTAATCCTGCCTGCCTTCCGGTATCGGTCCACGGAGAACCACCCCGTCGATCCTGCATGCTCTCCCATCATTAAATAAAGTATTTTCTTGTCCTCAAATTCTGTCTCGTGGTCTTGCTATTGGGTCCTGTCCAGAATGTCTTCCATATTGATGTTGGTAATGTTGGTGATGATGGTAGAAACTGAATGAAATTTTCAATTAAGGAAGGATTTCTCTGCTTTTTAACTTTGAAACTGTTTTGCTGTCCTTAACCATGACCTCACTGTTTCCCAAACATGCTTCATTTGTGTTTCCTACAATATCTGCAATTAAAGCGTTGTCAAACTTGTTTAATGGTTATGTTTGTCCCTCGCAGAGATTGGCCACTACAGCAAACGGTCGTCAAGCGGGTGCTTTGTCAGAAATATGTCTGTTAGTCTGTTTGCGGCGCGGCCAAAACCAACTCGTGTTGCTTTAATAAAGAAGTCAGTCCATGATAATTGCAACCAGTGATCTGCTTTTAAACAGTAAAGTTCATCCTACAACTTGTGTGCCTTACATCAACGTAATGCTTCCTGTTGCCAACAAAGAAAGAAACATGGTATATAAATGTGAAGACACAGGGTTATGATGGCTTTTTTCAGCTCAAAAGCACTGAGCAGTTATCATCGTGACCTTTAGCCATGTTATAAATGTTTTAACAAAGTCTTTTGACATGTCGTGTGTTTGTCTGCCGGTGCTTCACAACTTGCCATGTGAAGGAAATGTTTGACTGCCGGTTACGTCAGCGGTGTTCATTCGAGGCACAATTTTTACCAGCTCCAGTGTACTTCGGTGTGCTTGATATTCTGAAGGCAATTCAATATAATTGGTGTCAACGTGAGTAAGAAAAATCAAGAGGGATTAGTGCAATAAAGCAAAAGGAGGAAGAGGAAGAAGACATAATAATGAATGTCACTTATAGGCTGACATTTAGTGCTTGTTTCCTCTTCATTGCTATAAAAAAACTCAATCAATTGAAGCTAAAAGTTGTGTCCTGAGAGGTTTGATCCTGACAAGAGCGAGTGTCAGATTTTCCACCATCTAAAGACAGTCATCTGATCCGAGTACATAAAACACCTGAATTTAAAATGGATTTATGCATGCCTGTGTGTTTTTCAATAAATGAGCATTAAAGAGTGTGCACACTGTGAGCATAACGAGCTGCATTAGCTTTCAGGGACTATTGGTTGTAAATGAAAAGGGTACAGTATTGACCAGGATGTTGGTTTTTTTTGTACACTGAGTGTGTAGTCTGGAGTCTGCCGCTGCTGTACACATTTTTTCCATTTCATCTCCTCTCCGAGAGCAGAGCATTTCATCACTTATTTAGCTTGTTTCTAGTTCAGCATCTGTCCATCTCCCCCTATCTCCCCGTCTCTCTCTCTCCCCGGGTGTGCTTGCGATTTTCAGTGTGTGCATCGCAGCGTGCGTTATTCGCTAAAAGTTTCCTTTCGTTTTAATGCTCTTTTTATTTATTTTATGGCTGTCTTGTTGTGGAAAGTCACGGTTGCCGACATGCGCGTCTCTCGGAAGAGGGATGAAAAAAACTGAGGAATAAAACTGATGGAGGGCCTTTTGAACACGTCCAGAAACACTTCTTAATCAACACGGAGAATGATGTGATTGCATTGGGGCATTCGTCAGCCACAGCCAAACGCTCCGTAACCTGCAACAGCAGGAAGATGAGAATATAGGTTGGTAGCTGCAGCTGGTGGACGAGAAAAGAAGAAGTACTGTTACCTGTGTCTGAGGCTGTGAATGGAAGTGGAAGTTGGATTACACATTGTGATTGAAAGGGAACCACGAGGTGCTGTCCAGGACGTTTGTGTAGGAGCACATTGTGCATCCGTCATGAGCTAACAGACAGACCAGCAAGCTTGGGAAGACTATGTCAGGGGACTTTAATGTTCAAGGAAGTTCCATTGATTTTTGATTTCTTGTTGATGGAAGTATTGTAATTGGTTCTATTATTTGATAGTACCACAGTTATGTAAATGCTAGATGGTTTTTGTTGTACTTTAGACATACTTGAAGAACACTTTGAAATAACTCAAATTACATTTCAGATGTTTCACTGACATATGCAACTCATGCCAACAATACATCTTGGAAGTATGTGCACTTAACTGCACTGTGACTGTGTCATTTTAAACGCTATTAAACACTATTAAACATATTTTAAAAACACCTTTTGGGACTTGATGTAGCCACTCTTGAAATACATTTTACTGTCACTCAGATCACATTCTTAATTTTCTCTATTATATTATAAATATTGCTTCTTGGTAATTATCCCTAAAGTGGAAAAGAGAATCATCAAAAATCATATCATTAATACAGCAAGCAGTGATACTTACATCCTGCATACTTTAATAACAAGCACACTCAAGAGCACTAATGTGTATTTCAGTATATTTTAAATTGCTCTAATTATATATCATTGATGAATTAAGTACATTGTTTGTATGTAAAAAAATATATTAATCATCAATGCATATTGAAGTATTTTTATAATTGATAATTATTAGGTTCCATTTAGTGGACTTATTTGAAGGGTTATGAAAAAAATTGTTATGACAAACAACTCACTGTGGTACGCTGGTAGTCCTGGTACACCATTGGCCTGAAAAATACTTGTCTCTGATTGGCTAGCAAGTGTCTGTTAACGTTGAAGTTTCACCACTCTAAATCAGTACAATGAATGCTAAGATGCTGCTAACCATAACGACAGCAAACTTAGGGTTGAACCGACGACAAACAAACTTTAAAACATGGAC
Organism: Anarrhichthys ocellatus; assembly: GCF_004355925.1. Classification (NCBI taxonomy): domain Eukaryota; kingdom Metazoa; phylum Chordata; class Actinopteri; order Perciformes; family Anarhichadidae; genus Anarrhichthys; species Anarrhichthys ocellatus. The sequence goes on from NW_022280046.1 coordinate 7,781,537, forward strand.
TTGAGATCTGCGGTAAATCTATAAGAGCATAAGTGTCCTGACTCCCTGGCCCTGGCTTATTTCCATATCATATCAGGAATAACTTTCTTACTCATGGTGTGTATACAAATTTGTCTTTGTGTTCTTTGTCTCATAGCTTAAAAAACTCTGTGTTCTTTGTCTGGATATTTCCTACGAAATGTATTTCCCACACACACACACACACACACACACACACACACACACACAGCCCATCATAGCCACAGAGGAAAATAACCCTTGGGACACTTGCTGCAATCCAATGTGTTTCTCTCCACTGATCGGGCCTGAGAGTATCTCCAACATGTCTCCTGTCACAACACATATTTACCAAGGGAGAAATTGCACCTGAAAGATCCTCCTCAACAAAACCACAGAAGAGCTCATGGGTAGCCGGGGACGGTGAAAAAAAATAGAAAAAAAGAGGACGAAAATGAAATGGATACAGAGAGACACACAAACAGCTTGGGAGGCAGTGCAGCGGAGATGCTCGGCGACCCCCCCAGGGGAATGGACAAACTGAGCACCATCCTAATTTCCATTTCTCGGTGTGCAACCCCAGATGATTAGGGCGTAATGATGGTTATTCTAATTGGCCCTTTTTGTTTCTCCACATTCAGATGATCATTAACGTACACACACAAAGGGATGCTTTGCACTGATGATTCTGTAGGGTTCTCACACCCTTGAGGTGCGGAAGTCATACACCGCTATTTAGTTTCATTAGAGTTTTCTCTTGAGACATTTTAACAATCTCTAAATACTGTAAAAATGTCAGCCGCAGCCTTTGGCATCTACTCTGAGAGCCAGGGTCATAAAACCTTTCTTTTTTTTTAAATGTATATGCAACAAATTTGTTAGTGACGTTCAGGTAATTTATTAAAGTTATTTATTTTTTCCAAATCATTTCTGCCAGGGTTTTGTTCAACTAGGTAAAACATGGTAAAATATGTCTGAAGCCTTTCAGATTAAAAATTGGGGATCTCAGACTTATTTTGGTTGATTATTGACAGTTTAAAGTAGGAATTTTTAACTGGTTAGGAAACAGTCTCAGTTTGATACTGGTGCCTCTATATGACCTGCATAAGCAAATGAGACTATTAACAAGAAGAGCAAGCAAGCCCGAATCTACCCTATTGTCTATTGATTTTGTCTCTGGTAACGGCCTACCTCTAGTCATCTGTCGTGGAATCTGAGAGGAGGTGGATGACTGCTGTTGTCAAAGAAGCATGTCATGGAAAAAAAAGAGAGAGAGAGGATAAAACGACGTCCTGCTGATCCTTCGGACAGATGGATTGGTCCTCTGGGATTTCTGTTGGTGATGTTGTTGTTGAGTCTTTCTTTCAGACTAATTATATTCAGACTGATATCGTGGTCAACCAGAGCAGTCAGATATGTTATGCGTATTCAAAATTCTCTGAACCAAGCACCAGAGAACAAAAAATAAATTAATAATAATCAGGGTTAGATGTGCAGCTGCAAACGAGGAGGATGACAGGCTGTCGAAGAGCTGCGGGGCCGAGCAGTAAATCCCACACCTGCAATCAGAAGTGCACAGTGTCATACCAAAGTATATGCACTACATTTAATGGATACTAGTTTTACAATGTGCAGGAGCATCTGTTTATTTTTTTGGGGGTTCAGCGCTCTGCTTCGATGCGGCCCAAAACACACCACCCACGAAAGCGGGAAGCTGGAAGACGGCGTTGCTAAAGGGTGCTGTGTGGGCGCGCCGGGCTCCGGTGCTGGCAGTCATCTCTGTGATATTCTGGAGGCCTCCCAGTCCTTCATCATGCATTGGGAGGGGGGACGAAAACTCATCAGACTGATGGGAAAGGAAGGCTATCATCAGAGGATGCATTTCATTTCCATAAAGATGACTTTGTTTCCTAATTAATCTCCCGGCTCCGATTCCCCGCTTTGCTCCTGTCACTATCCTCAGAATGAAACATGGCCGCCAATTTGTTAAATCAATTATTCCGGGGAGGAAGCGGAGTGCTTTCGGCGAGGCCCGTCCGAACAAACGAAGCATATGCACACACGGACAAGGCAGGACGAAGGACAGTGATTGTAGAGACGCAGGCCGGCCTTCCAGGGGAAAAGTGAACAGCGGTGTTTGGGATTTTGGGATCTGGGAGAGTGAGAGAGGAGAGAAACAGCTCGTCCTTGTCGACATGGCAGAAAGCTTTATAAACACTTGGCTGACGAGGACTCTCCTTGGCCCCATTCCCTGAACTGCTGCAGTGAAACAGGACTACAGAGCCCCGGGGGAACAACATGCACAGGGGGAAAGACGAGAGGCAGGAAGAGTGAGGGCGAAGTGACAGAGAGGGACATGAGGTGGGGAAGGAGAGGAGGCTACAGGGAAAATAGGGGAGAAGAAATTAGAGGCCATAAAAGTAGAAAAATCCTCTCTTCTTCTGTTCTCTCTCTTGGTCCAACTACATAAAAATAATAAATCAAATAGAAATCTCATACGGTCCAGAATTTTATTCTAATGCTGATTTAGAACGAACGGTTTTGGACCTGACACATGCTGAAGGTGCACCGGAGCGGAAGATGAGACTCGGGACTTGAAACAAAAACAACAAAGCACATTCCAGATCAGGTTTGACTTATCAATGATCTACAGGTGCACAGAATCACGGCGTGATTCGTTCCGGGGCCAGAGACTGGAGGCAGCGGATTGGTTCCAAATGAAAAAAGCTGACTTTCAAATAGGAAGACAAACCGAGAGAGGGGCCCAGTGGCGGCGGCGGAGGCGGCTCTTTCTGGCTATATTAGGGAGAAGAGGGATAGCGTGGCAGGATGTGTTTAAATCAGAGCGCTCTATCTTGTAGTGGGACACATTTCATTAAGCCCAGCAGCTGGGGCCGCGGCGCCATGCGTCCACACATCTATCATACGAATCCATCAGGCCTGTCTCCGCTTGCTGCACTGACAGTATGTGTGTGATAGGAGCCCGTCCTCCTGATCAGACAACTCACTGACAGCCCGCATTTATTCATTACCACTTCCATCTTCCCATTTCTGTGTTAAGATTTCTTATTTGCCCTCTCCCTCCATTCTCTCTCTCTCTTTCTCGCTCTCTCTCAGTGTCCCTCTATAGTGTTCTCCAGCTACCCACCCCGCCCCCCCCCCCGCCCCCCCCACGCATGTGCCCTACATGCACCTGTAGTC